>NW_015548473.1:247773-269577 GCF_001515605.1 Sinocyclocheilus anshuiensis
GAAAGATACAGGAAATGATGTCACTTTCCCTCACTGTTAAGATCTGAAGCACTGAAAAGTCTATGTGCTCTCTCTAAGAAAATATTTTCATCTAAAAAGTTCTTACACCGAGTTATTTTATAAAGTGTCAAATCTGTTACCGCAATATCAAAAGGAAAACAGATTTTTTCATTGATCAGACTTTGTGTTATTTAAAAGTCTTTTAATCATGATTTCATTAGTGTCATGTGCTCTTAGCATTTATGCTAGCAAGTGGAGTTTTTGGCAAAAAATTAAGAAAATTGTCAATTCTGTTACCGTCAAACTGTTACCAAGGTAGAGTAACAATGCTGACAATGCGGTAACAAAATTGACAGTCCATCGGACAATTCTGTAAATTCTGTTACTTTACAATTCTGTTTTAAAGGGTCAACTTTCTTTATTTTGACAAAAAAATAACAATACAATTGTTGTTTAAAATCTCATAAACATTATTGAGATGTTGCACCCTTATAATATTTCAACAACATTTCTTTTCTTTACTGGATATTGTATATAAAATTTTTCAGAGGAAAAATATTTGCTCCAAGTGGACGGTTAAGTGAAGACATAGGTTTTTTTTTTTCCATTTGATGGTATGCATAGGTGAAGAAAGAAGGTGTAACTTTTATTCTCGCTGTAGTATTGTTGCCGCCGCCATGTTCTCAGATTATAATAAGAAAAAATACTGTATTATCCTACTTAATGTCTTATTCAATTGATGTGTTTGTTACTACATACCTCCTGTAATTTCAAGTAAATCAGACCATTGCACACTGAGATATGGGTCTCCATGTGTTCACACTGTCTGGCGGCCATTTTGAAAGATGTCTAAAATCTTTCACCAAAAGAGGAGACCTTTAAATGTGCATTTTTTTAGATGTTTATGCCTTTATTTTGGGTAAGTTTCACTACTTACTGTAAAATTAAGAGATTAATGTTTAGACTTTTGCATATTATAACCTGGAACTTGGATGTGGGAAAAATTTACAGTTAGATCCAAAAGATAGTTTTAGCAACAAAGCGCAGATGCTACAGAACACAGTTATCTGACTAGCTGTATAAGATTGTGTGCTACACTAATATATTACGTCACAGGCATTACTGGAGTATTCTATGCATAGGTGAAATATTATCTCAGTTTCAAGTGATGGAATGTAAGGACTGTTTGTCTAATGAAGCAAGAAGGATTTTTCCTGTTATGATTTATTGTTATGTCTACACATTGGCTAATTTGTCCGTAACAGAGTTGACAAACAATACCATAAAGACAACTGTTTTTTCATTAAAAGTAAAAAAAGGAAGTAACTTGTGTTTGGCAATCACTGAATTATTAAAATTAAATATGTCTTCAATAAGATACTGAAAAACAAATCTGTTAGTGAAAAGTGTTTTTCTTAACTTTCTGCAATGCCAAATGTATCTCCAATTATAGAATCACCCACTGGCTTGTACTTTTAAATCTGTAATATTATAAATTGACAGTTTATTGCTGATCTGTGGTTTTACAGTGCTGTAATTTTTAAAGATTTCATATTATTGTAAGGTGAGCTTAAAGGGTACACTACTATGAAAATCACACAGCTTCAGTGTGACATCAATAAGAAAAAGTAGAATTTCATACACATTGTTAATGATAGTTGTTCGTATTAAAATATTTATGAACTTAATACATGACCTAGATAATTTATTTTGCAAAATATTGTCATTTTAATAAATATTACATGCAATTTATTAAAAATTGTTGCTGCTCCAATTAAGCTCAGTGTGCTCTCTTTAAACTCTTCCACATTGAACGTCTATGTAAATACTTCATAAACAGACTTTAAATATTAACTGACGGTTGTCACTTTAAATTAATCTTTATAAAATGATTAATAACATATTTTAACAGCTTTAAGATAACAAAATCTAGGTGTAACTATGCCCATAGATGAAAGAGGCATGTCATTCGTACAAAGAAGGAGCCATTAGAAACCTGTCATATCTATCCAGGAAGAAGCAACTAAAGGCTGGAATACACTATACGACTTCTAAAATGTGAACAGATTTTTAAAACACCAGGCATCATACACTTACAGACTTTGTAAATAGTCACAAAGCAAAACTGGACATCATACACTAAACGACTGAGGATCACACGCTACCAGACTTTAAATGCATTCCAATCACAACAAACTCACACAGAAACCTGTGCATTGTTGCTAGTAGACAAGTGAAAAATTAAAACAATGTGTTCTAAAATCGGCAGAAAATATCAAACATGTTTGATCTCCTCCAACTGGATGGAATCAAAGTCTGAAGCTAAAAAAATCAGAGTCTGTGGTCATCATACACTATGCGATTTTCTATGGAATCAGTCGACTCAAATCTACAGACTGGCTCTGACCTTTGGCAACTAGCATCAACTTCTCCAGACTGTAAATCGGTGGAAAATCGGGGCAAAAATCGTGTAGTGTATTCCAGCCTTAAGAAACTATAGATAAGTTGACATCTATTTAATAAGAGGCTTAATAATGAGGCTAGTTTCTGTGCTAGTTTCATCCCCATGAATGAAATGTTTTATTGGTTTGTTTTGTTATTTGATTCTTGAATTTGTGTTACTTAGCTGAACGTGGACTAGTATAGATGTTGCAATGTGCTTAAATGACATTTCACTATGAATATATAACTGATCAAGTTAACTTGATTTTAATGTTCTGTTTTTTTGTGATTGACTTTGTACATTCAAATAGAGCTTAATGGGAACAGGGGTGTGCTTAAAGGGAATTGAATTTAAATGCTTTAGTCATTTAAAATAAAATTAAATATTATTGCGTGGGAGATTAATATTTTATTTTAACATAACTTCTTGTACTGAAACTGATGTCTTGTGCACTAAAAATGTCTCAATATAGATTTTGGTGAGCTTAATAGGTACGTTTATCCTATATTGGCCTTACAAGAATCCACTCATTGCCCACTGTGGGTTCCCTGACCAAGGCCCCCTCGGCACGGACACACTGGCACACAGCTGGCCCAAGCCTATGCGAATATACTTTTCCCCTAGTGAGCCTCATTGTACAGACACTATGCAAAGTCAGGGAGGACATGGAACAACTCCTGTTTGTGCACAAGGGCACTTTTTACTACACTTTTACTGTGTCAACAGTTGACCCTTTAGCAAAGCAAAACAAGCCACTTACTTGTCTGACATAGAAACAGTAACCTTTACAAAACATCAGTTAGAAATGAACAGGAGATTTCTATTTTGGGCAGGCGATATGTAGACATGACAAACCGACAGAGATTTGTCAACTGGTAGAAATTTTGGACTATTAGCTTTATCGCGGTTCTACTCACATGACGTTTCGTTTCTGTGCTACGCAGTCACGAAAGCTTGTCATTTGAATGCATTTTTATACTCTGTGGTTTAAAAACTAGTGATTTTAAACTGTTTAAGCACAATAAGCAACAAAAATTGGTAAATGTATGCACTGTCTAAGAGATGGTTTGAGTGCACACACCTTAAGCTGCTTCTCACACGGCATGCTTCAAATACACATACAATTATGTCAAAATACCCGTATTTGCAGGTATCCTTGTAAACACAGTCATTTATTTCTAGAATGTAAAAAGCTGAGAAAGAAAATGTATGTGTATCAGTATATTAGATACTTGGGTTCAGTCTAAAAGTGAGAGCAGGCTAATAAACCTGGTGCTGTCTGTGCCATTAATGTTAATCAAACAACAAAAACGGGAAAATCTCCCGCTGCTCTTGACTGAATCATTTTTGTTTTTCACATAGGTCTATTTAATTTGTGTTTTTGTTCTATTGTAGTTTTTTGACCTATTGCTAATTAATTTCTTTGTTCTTATTTTATCACAAACTATTAACTTTTCTTCAGAATGCTTGAGTTTTTGTTGTTGTTGTTGTTGTTGTTGTTGTTGTTGTTGATGTTGTTTGTTTGTTTGTTTTTTAACTTAGGTTAGTATTGTTTTTTTGTGATATTGAAATTGATGATGAGAATTATGGTATCAACAATTTTGATATCATAAAAAAACTTACTTAAAGCAAAAATAACTATATTGTTATACATGACGTTACTGTGAAATAAAATGATGTGATCATGATTTAAGATTTTGGTCATATTGCCCACCCCTATTTCAATTAACAAATGCATTTGAAGATTTTGACAAAGAAAACAAATATCACATACAACTGGGTGCCACTGTAAGAAGTGCCCTGGCAAGAACATTTTACCATAATTATGAATAATAAAACCTCCAAATACATTGCACTTCCTTTAGAAAAGAGCAAAAGCTTGTCTGATAATATGGCAAATGTCAAATGTCTTGTCAAGGGAACATTGGTGATAGCTTATGAATTTGAATGCTTTTCACTTACCAGTCTGGATCTTGAACCAAACTAAGTAATTTTAAATTTCTAAAATGGTCAGTGTCTGATGGATCTCTGCTCTTCTTTTCTTATCATACTATGGCCCTGAGGGTTATAAATCCCCTAACAGAGTTAAAGAGCAACCAGTCTGACATGCCTCATCTCTGTTCACTTACACATACTAATTTAAGCTTGTAACTCACACTGATATTCACTCTTTCTCCATTGGCTTAATATCACAGCACATTAATTCAAGGGATAAGCTTCTCCTTATTCATTCTCATATTTACTTCAGTAGAATCAACCGTATGATGGACATATGGGCTTTTAATTAAATTCCCCAGCTCATGGTCAGTGGCCAGTTAAAATAAATAAAAAATTCAAGGAAGTTGGAAGGCCTTTATCAAAGTAAAAAATAGTCAGAGTAAAAATAGACAACTAGCCTTAGTCTCCCCACTGGCACTAACCATAATCTTCATCAGCAATAGTGTTCTTAGATACAATTCAATAAAATATGAGGAGGAAAAAAATTCTATTGTCTTGTATTCGCCCAGATGTCCCTTTCCTACAAAACGTGTCATAGTCTTGTGCTTTAGGCACTGCTTTGTACCAAAAACATTTGAGAATTACACTATATACAGGCTTGTCTGAAGCCTCTAAGTCCAGTACCAGAGATTGGCCTGTCAGAATGCCCACTCTGGCTCTTTTGGGTCTCACGAAGTGGAGATGCAGAGCATTTTGAGTACTGTGCAAACCCTCTCTGGGAAGCCATCAACATCTGAAAAGCTTTCATCTGCACTTTGAAGACAGGCCTTGTGGTCAAAGCTTCAACACCACCTTTTTTCTTGTTGTTGTGTGAGTGTTCAAGCGCAGCATCTTTCATTGGTCTCAGATAGACATCAAGGCAAATCTCAGTGTTGGTGAGCAGACACTCTAATATGGTTCATGGCCCTCAGCATTAAAAGTATTAAGTGCATATTTATACCACAGCATGGTTGAATGCTCAATTCTGATTGGAGAGAGGCCAAGCAAATTAGGTAATATGACAATCTGACAATTTTCCCCAAAGATTACTTTTAATGTCCATGAAAAGCATCTACATTAATTTGAAATAAATCAGTGGTCCATCATCGATTATTCCTTGCACACTAAAGCATAAGGCACTGAACAGCACAACACATCAGTATTTGCAAAGCAAACTAGAGTTGATAACAAACAGCTTTGGTCCACAACACAATCAAATTAGCCCAAACCACAACAGAATTACCCCATAATATAATTTACCCACAATGCAATTTAATTTAACTGTGGAAATGATTTAACAGAGGTCAGCTTTTTGTTGCCTTGCAAAAACCATGTGCATCACAGTTTTTGAGCAATCCACATTCAGAAGTACTGATATAATAAATAAAAATAATCTATCAAGGTCTAAATCTAAATCTCACATTTCAAAATGTTATCTTTAAAATAATAGACAACAGATCACTTTTATTCAAATGCAATACTAAACTAATAATATGTATTATCTATATTTTCTACAAAATGTATATATAATATTTAATACAAAATAACAAAATTATAAATTAAAATGTTATCATTTTAAAATAATAAGAAAAAAATAAATATAATAATGGTAATACTTAATTTATCTATATTATAACATTTAATAAACAAAACTAAAAACTAATTTATGTAAAATATTTGTATCATAATATTTAACTAATGATAATAATAATAGTAATATATAATTAATCTTAATATTATCTAACCTTAATATTAAATAAAACTAAACTAAAATCCTAAAATATTCAGATGAATATTATTAATATGACAATAATAATTAAATAATTTCATTAAAAATAAATAAATTAATAAGTAAAAAATAACAAAAATAAACAGGGCTAGAAGAGAAGCAATGCAGAGTTTTCTTGAAAGTGATGTTCATTGTTAATTTAATCTCAGTGATACAGCATGTTTGGCATCACTTTGATTGTTGAGAGCTGTATTAGATAAATAAGAGCTGAGCCACATAAGTGCAAGACTTGATAAACACTTACTGACTCTATTTAGCTATTCACACAAATTTATGCAAAGATGCAGAATAACAACTCAAACCATAATCATTTCTAAATAACGAACACTAAACAGGCCACAGCTGCTATTCATAGTCAGATTAACTTTGCTGTTATGATTTTATTCATAGCAGGACTAACAGCCACCTATACACACAGTTCAAAACACAACAACCTCACTGTCAGCAAAAGTGTCTGCCGTGAACACAGGTCAAAAACCAGCACATCCTCATTCAAGTTCACTGAAAACGATTGGCATTGTACATCCTGCACCCTCACCTCTGAAATCCCACAAAGCTTTGTACTCGGGCTGGGCTGTGTCTAGTTCAGTGGCACAATACCAACATATTTCAGTGCAATGTCACATAGACACGGCCTATTTATAGGCCTTATTTATTTGACTTCTTGCATACAAGAATGAGTAAAATCAGTCTCTTCCCACTCTCCTAAACTAAATCCTAGTTTAACTTACTCCTCGCTGCCTTGAATCCTCTGTACAACCCCTTGCGTATATGCAAAACACTGCTGAAGGATTTCTGACGCCATTACACAGCAAGAAGTTAATGAGCAATTCAACTCCCTCTAGATACCTGTGAGCTGCCTTTTTATTACCAATGAAAATCAGGTGAATATTCAATTGTTATGTTCTTGTAAACAGAAAAACATCACCAGCTAGGTGTCTGTGAACATTGCGTTGATATAATCTTGGATGTTATACAAAAATGAAGAACAGATGGGATGAAGGGAGACAGATGTTGAATGCAGGATATGGCACAAATGTTCTTTATCTTGCAGATAAGTTAAAGGGTTAGTTCACTCAAAAATGAAAATTAGACTGTGTTTTACTTACCCTTAAAGCATCCTAGGTGTATATGACTTTCTTCTTTCAGACGAATCCAGTCGGAGTTATATAAAAAATTGTCCTGGCTATTCCAAGCTCTATCATTGCAGTCAGCGGGTGTTGCAGTTGAACAGTCCACAAGTCGTCAAATAAAGCGTGCGCATTCATAATAAAACGTGCCTCACATGGCTCCGGGGGATGAATAAAGGCCTCCTGTAGTGAATGCATGCGTTTTTGTAAGATAAATACCCATATTTCAAACGTAATAAACACTTTTCTCGTTTATTACGATTTTTTAACAAATCGGTTGAATGAATGATCAGTCACTTGTCGCCACCTACTGGAGAATCAATGTAACCTTCAGAAAGAGTCACTAATAAAAAAATTATAATATTTAGAGGTACAAAACATAAATCTTAAAAACATAAATCTGTTGGAGAAACCCTGTTTAACAGATTCATTCATATTTTCTAACAACATTTTATAATTAATTAATAATTAAATTACTTTAACTCCTACAAAAGGACAAAAGAAGAATAAATGTTGTAAACAGAATTTGTAAAAATATTCTATGTCATAAGCAGACTTTGGATTAGGCATTCAAGCAGTGGTAGTAGGCGTAACTTGTACTGGCTGTGTTTTGTAATCCTGACACAAACAGATGCACTTGGCACTCAGACTCAAGACTGAAAACGTCAGTGCCCAATGGTTTCTTCTCCTCACAACCTCTCATTAACACAGGTCAGGTGTGGTGTGTCTGTGATCGGTGGTCCTGCATCCTTCGGTCCTTCTTAATCGTTCTTCTCCGAGTCCCAGCTCTCCAGTTCCCCAGCCAGTGACATTTGTGGTTTTCAGTGCAGCTGTTGCTAATAACCGAGGTCACACACCTTCTGGAGAAAGCCCAGATCCTGACATTTCCTCCGCTGAATGTAATATCCAATCATACTGTCTCCAATAACACACAGGTCACCACCTACATTATTAAACAGGCTCTTAGCTTTTGTTACAAGCTCTCTGCTTAGAGAATCTGATTTTCAATAAAGATTTGTTTGCTGAAAGAAGTGGCACAGAGGGTGAGCTGGGAAATGAGATGGCTGAGATGGTTAAAGGGAGGAGAAAGTTAAGTGTCATTTTTTATAAACCATAAATCTATAACTATGAAAAAAGTAATTATCAGACTAAATGAGCAAGAAATCATATAATGATAAGCTAATATGATATTAGCATAAATATGCTATTTTTAATGGGCTGCAGCATGCATTCAACCCAAATGTCAGCACTGTTAAGAACTCAATACTCAAATCAGTGGGTAAATGGCTAATCTATGACATGTTCAGTTTAGATGTCGAACTGTCAAGCACACACACACACACACACACACACACATAGACACTGCAAAAATTGGAATCATGTTGCTTTCAGAAAGGTTAACTAGTTCTCTGCCCCCATCAATATTCAGCAGCTAGTCCGGCCCCTTAGATTAAACTCATCTGTCACTCAGTGACCTGAGAAGAACAACCAAGAGTGCTGCTCTTTATACTAATCACACACATACAGAATGTAGAACTACTGTCAATATGTCCACAGTCCCCATAATTGGCATTATTATAAGTGGTTCTTCTCAGAACTTACCTTGATTAATGACCGCTGTTATGACCTCAGACCTTGTTTCAAACCACACTCTAATGCAGTGCGTAGTTATTTTAGTGCCCAAATGAAAAGTTTGCAGCATTCACACTTTTCATGTAAGCAGAACAGTTTTGAGCAGCAGGAGCATAGCAGAAATGTAGCTGCAACATGCAATCTGATGCTAAGCCTATTTTTATTGTGTTCACTGTGTCATCATCATTCAGTCATTATTTTAAAAAGCAGTTTTCGATTGATGGCAATATGTCCGTATTTCACATTTCAGCATGTATCCAAATGTACACTATACTCTTCAAAAGTACTTAAAAGTCTTGTATGCTCATCAAGGCTGCATTTATTTGAGAACAATAATGTTTTTAAATATTACAATTTAAAAGAACTGTTTTCTATTTTGAAATATTTTAAAATTTAATTTATTCCTGTGGTGGCAAAGCTGAATTTTCAGCAGCCATTACTCCAGTCTACAGTGTCACATGATCTTTCAGAAATCATTCTAATATGTTGGTTTGGTAATATAATTTTTGTAAAAAAATAATAACTTTTACATTAAAAATTACTTTTAATGTTGAAAACAGTTGTGCTGTTTAATATTTTTGTGGAAGCCATGCTATTTTATTTTAAAGAATTTATTTTAAATAGAAATCATGGTTAACATTGCAAAAATCTTTACTGTCACTTTTGATCAATTGAGTGCATTCTTACTGAATAAAAGTATTAATTTATTTAAAAAGAAATAGGTATCACTTTACAATACGTTCTGAATTGTTAATATTAGTTAATGCATTAACTAACAATGAGCAATATATTTTACAACATTTATTAACCTTTGTTTATGTTAGTTAACTATTACGTTCATGTTCATATTAGTTTACAGTACATTATGTTAAAGGGGTCATATGATGCGATTTCAATTTTTCCTTTCTCTTTGGAGTGTTACAAGCTCTTGGTGCATAAAGAAGATCTGTAAAGTTGCAAAGACTAAAGTCTCAAATCCAAAGAGATATTCTTTATAAAAGTTAAGAATCAACCACGCCTACCTAAAACGGCTCGTTCTAACACGCCCCCACATGTCTACGTCACGATGTGGGAAGATTTGCATAAAGCCGCCCAAAATGTTCACGCAAAGAAAGAAGGCGTAACTTTTATTCTCGCTGTAGTATTGTTGCTCCGATCACAAATGCAGACATGGTTTTATGTTTCTGCGGCACGATGCAAAAAGACAGTGTAAGTCATTATAATCTGTAATTATGTCACCACTGGATGCAACAAATGCCTTGTTTATAATGGGTTTTAATGTTTTTGTCTCGTAGCTCCGGCCGGACCAACTTTTGATTTTAAAATTCCTACAAATTCTACTGAGATCAGGCTGATGGCAAACATATAAATGGCCACACAAAAGAATACACAACTATTTAGTTTTGAAAATGCCCCGAATATTATGAAATGCTGGTTGATGTTTTTTTATGCACCAGAACATGAATGAATAATTTAAAATTACTAGTTGTGCGAGTCATGTGACATTTCAAGACAAGAGCTGTCACGATGGGCTTGTCATTTACAGCAAACCTGTCTACAAGTAATTAGATAACACCTCCTCATTTAATCTCATAGGAAACATGTTGAAATGGAACCATGGTGGCAGTACATGGAGACTACACATAAATTATGTAAATTGGGTTAAATTGGGTTTGTCAATTAAACGTAAACTAATTCTTGTTCTGTTGTAATTGGATCATCATTTATATGTTTCTGTACCTCAACTTGCAGTGACACATGCTAGCAATACAAGGTCATAAGTTCAACACATCAACATAAAAATGCATATATTGGATGTGCTGTACGTCACTTTGGATAAAAACCACCTGCAGTAAAGAATATAGTGCTGTACTAGCTGAGCATCTGGTATCAGTCTTAATGTGATGTTTGGGAAGCAGAACAATTTATATTGTCAGTGTAAAGTGATGAAATCAGACCGGCAGTGGCCTCATCTTTCTGGCAGCCTGAACCCACTGTAAAGCTGACAGTCTGATGGGTGCATAACCATGCTGACCCTCTCCACCTGATACACTGACAAGCCAGCTGAAGCTGTCAAGAGTCTCTCACCCCACTCTGACTCTGAAAGCAGTGATTTTCACATAAGGAAACAAATAAGTGTGCTTCGAAGGGAAAGGAAATGATGGGCAGTCAAATAAATCCCTCCATGGCCATCCATATTCAAACTCCAAGCCTCTGTCCCAAAGTTTATTGCACTGTCTATATAAAAAAAGCAATTTAAGGCATTAAAGACATGCTTTTGATGCAAAAACACCTTATTTTGACTAAATGCTTAGACAGCATTGCATGTATCCTTAGTGGAGCATGCAATCCCATAATGATTTGCAAAGCTAGGTGGAGAAAATTGTGGGCAGAGTACGAGAAAAATATATGAAAAAATGTGTTCGAAAAAAATATTGCAAATATCATAATAATATTCAAATACCAATTTTTTGTAGTTTACCAATAATATAGTTTTACTTTTCAGTTGATTAATTTAACCTATAATTGTGTCTGCTATATATTTTATGATTACTAGAGTATCACAATTTCCCCCTGAGCCCACAATCAAGTAGTTTTTTTTTCTTTTGAAAGAAATTAACACTTTTATTCAGCAAGGATGCATTAAATTGATCAAAAGTGAATGTAAAGACTTTCCAATAATTCCAAGAAAATGTTATTTTATGGCAAGTGCAGATTACAAAAGTATATCTCAGCTAGATTTAGAAATGCCGTTCATTAACAAATGTATTCTTATCTGACTCAAATGTTTCAAATGAGATTTGATCTATAACGTTGAAAATGTTGAAAAAACAATAAATGAAGTAACTGAAATGACTGACAATGGGGGTTTGAAAAGTGTCAATTATCGATTACAAAGAAAACCTAAAAAAAAGAATGACTTTTGTTTTAATGAATTTGACTGAATCCAATTTTTTGGGAGAGTTTTTTTTTTTCTTTCCTCTGAGATGTTAGCCATACACTGGTTTTATGGTTTTATTTCTTCCTGTTTATTGTTTTGGACACATCTGTGTTGTCAATAAGAGTGTCATTTCACCAAGTGAGTAAATGGCAAGCAATCTATTTCCTAGTGACTCTTTCCCCCATTATGATGGTTGTCTGTCTGTCTGTCTGTCTGTCTGTCTGTCTGTCTGTCTGTCTGTCTGTCTGTCTGTCTGTCTGTCTGTCTGTCTGTCTGTCTGTGTGTGTGTGTGTGTGTGTGTGTGTATTCGAGCTTGTAGCAATCAATATACTTCAATGTGAACAGCATAACATCTTGATGGATACTTCTTTTGTCTTTTTCTTTTTTTTAAACATAAGCAAACAGTTTTTGCTACATTAGTATATGCTATATCTTATTATATACACCATCCCAAACATTCAAGCATGCAATACAAGCCAAATTGACCTTGATACGGCATTAGCACTGAACCTTGACAGTCTGATGAATAATGATGATTGTAACTAACAAACCTCCAGTTTCAAGTAGCATGATGATCTATTTATGATGAGCAGAGTTTCTCTCTCTCTCTCTCTTTCTTCACACCATCTTTCACTCCTCCCATTCTTAAGTAAGGCTTAAGTAACTCGTTAGAGCGTTCATTTGAGTCTCTCACCGTTCCCCTTCAGGAACTCGAGCTGCGTCGAGAATCGCTTTGGGAATGCCCCTGCGTGACCGCGTTCTGAAGCATGTGTAAAATCAGCCCAATGGAGCAGCGAGACGTCACGAGCGGGGTGACGTGAGCACCAGGAAGTATAAAAGCGCATCCGGCAGAGCGCAAGTTAGCTTCTGCTCTTCAGTAGCGCTCTGTGTATGTGTCAGTCCTATTTATTGTTGTCTGTCAGCCACAAGCATATCAATCATGTCAAAATCCACGGCATTACAGATGTTGTGTTCCTTCGAGGGAGCTGATTGTCATGACTGCGAATTGCTCTCGCCTGGCCGTGTTTGATGAGAGTGGCCAGGCTCGCGATCCCGCTGTTGCCGAGGCACAGCGTAGACTGTTGTCATGAGGATCGCAGGTGGATTTAGTGGAGGGATCCGAGACGGGCTCGTCCTTTCCCCCCGGAGAGAGAGCTAGGCACTTCATCTATCTTCATCCAAGGAGGGGGATGTGATGAGTGTCGAGACAGATGAGACTGTGGACTCGCCACCACAGTCCCTCGCGTATGAGGAGCTCGTGGAGGGTGTGACTCGTGCTGTAGCCAAATTAAATATCGATTGGCCAGCCGAGAAACCGTTCAATGGCAGCAATGGTGGCCACGGAGCAGCATCTGTGGTTGAATCTGTCCGATATGCAAGATAAGAACAGATTCTTCCTCCTAGACGCCCGCTCTCGCACTCTGGCCTTTTCGGCGACGCAGTCAACATTGTCGTCGAGAGGTTTCAGGAGGCGAGGAAGCAAGCGGCGGCGTTTCAACGTTTCCTCCCTCGTCGCTCCCAGGCCCATGGGGCCGCTGAACGGGAGCAGCCCCAGCCGATCCTCCTCAGTGCCCTCACGAAGATTCACTGATACCCCTGCCACCCTCGGGTGCTTCAGGGCTCAGTGAGCTCCAACGAGCGAAATTCCCAGCTGCCGCCTGGCAACGGTACGGCACGGGAGAGCTCACAATCTCCAGTGGCACAGACAGATTTACAGGCTGTGGGTTTAAAACTCTGCTTTTGAGTGTAGGCAAATGCCATAACCTTCCCCTTATGGCATTGTTGAGGGCTATAGCCGCCCGTTATATCATTTTGTTTATGAGTCTAAACATTTCCTTAATGGTGCGCTTGGCAAATGTGAAGGCCATCAGTCTTCTCATAGCCATCCTCATTTTGACAGAGTGCTTTTTGTGAGTGGAACAGCCTGGTTGAGTGTGCATTAACAACATCACATCACATCACTGGTAAACATGAGTTCACCGAGTAGTCTGCTCCGTGTATCATGACAATGATGAATCACTGTATTCATTCATCTGGCCATTCTTGCTAAAAGCATCTTCACCGTCATCTCTGCTGCCCAACAGTCAAAGTCTACATTCTAGTTATTGCCATTCTTTGTAAAAATACAAGATTTTTAAAAACTCTGTACGTTGAACTTTATTTAAAGAAAGTAAGAAGGAAAGAAAGAAAGGAAAAGAACTTACAGAAAAAAATACATTTTTTTTCTTATTTTCACCATTAAAAGGATTAAACTTACCATATTGTGAATGGCAGTTATTTTACGCTTCTTCACATTTTTTATGCTGATTGTGGTGGAAAATCTATGGTAACAGATAGATAACGGATTTAGATAAAGTACAATGTATAAAACAGAGCTGAAATGACTCTTATTGTTAGCTGAAATGTCAAAATATACAAATTGTGGCTATTTGAATATGAATGAGATTTCTGTAAGCAGATTTCAGCAAGTCTATTATGATTAAGGAATGCATGAAGAATATAAACAAGCCAGATATCTGTTTATCAAGATGTATTTGTAAAATTCAAAATGATTTGATTTGATTTTACTAAGCGCATTCTTAGACTGATCTTTTAGATAGCATAAATATGAGAGACTACAGACTGATGTCTGTGCCCCAAAGTCTTTTTTAAGCTAAATTAAGAAGGAAATATCAGTATCACTCAAACAGATGATGTTAATAATCACATAATCCTTAATGCCTTTAAGACATCTTCATGATAATTCTTTCTTTCAGGTACCATTGATTAAATTGAAATAATAAAACTATATTTGACAGGTAAAATATAGATGGATTATTTAACTTATAACCAAAAGGAAAAGAAAGTAGCATAACCATGCAGGTGGCAAATCCCTGATTATATTTTGTTGCCTTTGCAAGCTAACATCAAAGAGCATGCTTCTCTGTAAAAAGCCATGAACTCTGCACAACATCACAATGGTTTAAGTTCCACCATTTTCCCTTAGAAATCATTTATATACAAAGGTCATATGAAATCATACAGGTACGCAAACGATGACAGAAACTGAAAGCTGTCTGGTGGGATATCTTTTTCATCGCTAAACGATAACATGGGAATTTGATCAATGTTTAGGCATTTGATGAAACCATAATTAATTGCTTTTTTTTAAACAAATATTAAATTGTTTTCTTCCAACAAGCTCTCACTTTGATTTCCTGTCGGCTTTGGACACTTGAAGGGAGAAAAACTGTTAAGTAATGACTTGCTTAGATTAGTTGTGGTTAATCGCTGGGAAAAAATGACCCCTGTGCTGGTAATCTCTCTAGCTTATTTATTTTCTTCTGCTCTAGCTCTCTGTTACAGTATGTGAAAATATCAGAAAAGATTGTTTTAAAAACAATCATTTTTCAGTTTAATTTGGTTGCACTAGGTGCTCAAAAATACTCACTTCACCTGTGGTTAATCGCTGGGGAAAAATGACCCCTGTGCTGGTAAGCTTATTTATTTTCTTCTGCTCTAGCTCTCTGTTACAGTATGTGAAAATATCAGAAAAGATTGTTTTAAAAACAATCATTTTTCAGTTTAATTTGGTTGCACTAGGTGCTCAAAAATACTCACTTCACCTTGCATGATAAAAGCTAACATCTCATCTGCCTTGTCCTTATTCTCTCTCTCTCTCTCTCTCTCTCTCTCTCTTTCTCCCTCTGGCTGAGGTGAATGTTTCTTCACCCTTACAAACAAATAAATAAAAGTAACCCCAGGTTAATGAACTACTCTGAATATATAAAAAAGTACATTATAATGGTTTGAAAAAGTGAACTCATCAAGGACAATCCAACGTCTCCTTTTTGTCCCTAAATGTTATTTTTACATTTGTCAGTAAAATGTCAACATTGTTGCCATAATTTTATACAGTAAATAACTTATAACCGATAGTATGAAAACTGATTTTTCTTTACAAGAAGCATATTATAGTTTCACAACCCTGAGCACAAGTCTTGTAATGTCAAATTAAATTATAAAACTGAAACTGAAGGCACAATTATATCCCAGCATGTATTAATTTAGTCGTGGATGGCATAATACACTTAACACCTACATCTCAACACATTATTAGTTTGATGCAAAGTTTAATATCTTTGATTAACATTGACTAAACATCTTTAAAAAAAAAAAGGTGCCCAATTCATAGAATGACCTGGAGGAGTATAGTGCCACTGCTATAATTTCAAAAGAAAATTAAACCAACTTTTCAGAACTCAGTTTCAGAACAGTTATTTGCCTTTATCCACATCACTTGAAGGTTTCCCCTGTTTGACTGCAAAGTAAATCAGTGGGGGAGAGAAACTGCATCTGAAATTAACCTCTCTCCAAGCAGCAGCAAGTCAGACATGAGAACTCGGGTGTGTGTGGCTTTTGGTGGTGTAGCCCCTGCTGAATGACACAGAAAGCTGAGAAGAGAAAAAGATTGGTGCTTTAAAACCCTCATCCGTCCCTCCCGAACCTATAACAAAAGTGTCCCTCGCGGGTCAAAATGACCCGAAGGACAAAAATGACACAAATTTTATTTTTGGTCCAGAAAGCTTATATTGGAACATTTTTCTAATTTATTTTTTCACATTTTTTATGTAGGTTTTTCTATGATTTTTTTGGGTGATTTTTATCATATTTACCTTTTATTCTGGATATTTTTAAGAAAATATAAGCAAATAAGCAGTTTTTGTACATTGTTTCACCCAACAAAAAATAAATTAATTAACAAATAAATAAATAAATAAAATTAAATAAAGACACAATTTTAGTGCTGTTTCATAAAAAACCAACAGATGGACTTGGAATTGAGTCACTGAGTGTCTCTCATGCCATCTGGTGGGGACAAATGACATAAAATTGCATGTTATGGTTACAGCCACTAGAGGGGCCTATAGAACCCTATGGAGATTTTTAACTGAGCAAAACAAGTGAAACATGAGAAATGAGATAATCTTAAGGCTTCGATTTGGTTGTTTATGGATTCAAATATATATCGAAACATTACAAAAATCCATATTTTGTAAAAAAAAATAAAAATAATAATAATAAATAAAAACAATTCTAACTGAATTATAACCTAAACATATGTATATTCATACAATTTCATAAATATGAAATAAATATATCATATATTTAAAAATATATAAATATGATATAAACTCGGTCTCCACCACATCACTCAAATCTAACTGTGTTAAGTAAAAAAATAAATGGAAAAATGACAGTCATATCCCAGCAGAAACATGAAAAATGTTGCAATGTGTTCTATGAGAGTATGTGTACCATGTGTGTGTTTGTGCACGTGTGTGTGCGTGTGTGTGTGTGTATGTGCGGGTCAAAATGACCCGCGAGGGACACTTTTGTTACTTTATTTATTGCACCCATTTAAACTCCTCGAATCCACTAAATTTGTTTTGTGTATTCCAAGTGTGACAAAAGTAAAGAAATCTTGGACCGGTACGATCAACACACGATTTTTAGAATGTTTTTGAAAATCTTTTTCGGGTCAGCCCGAGGGACGGATGAGGGTTTTAATGTAACGTCTTGAGCAGTGCCTCACTGACCCATGCCATCATGCACTTACACTAAGTCACTCTCTAGAGAATCCTCCAGCCTCCCTCTGCCTCCCAACGGGGCCTCCTGCCCTTGAATATAAATTGATGACGCATATATTTACATATAGTTACATTATTAACACCTCACATTTCACACTTCCATCCTTTTTTGACTCTATAGATGGTAAACGTGAGTCAGAGGAATGCCACGTCCTCCGTGCCTCCGCATTTCAAAGGCACCTTTTCTCGTAAAACCAGCTGATCTGTACATTAAGCAATCTGTTCCACTTTCATCCTTACACAAACATAAGGTGTTTGTTCTTCTCACACAAGCAAACATGCACACTGGCTTCGGTAAGTGATTTTTCCCCCTACTCTTGAAAATCTATGCCATATTAGTGACTCATTCAACAACACTCGCCTCTAGATAGCAAATCTTTTGTAACCAATTACTTCCTCCTCAGAATAAATAAATAAATAAATACAGAGTTTTAATGGTATTAATGATATTATAATTCAAATATTCAATTATTAAGAAAAAAAAAAAAAGATTGAATTTGACTTTTCAATTACTTTGTTTGGGCAACATATTACAGCCATAATCAACACACAACAAATATAACAAAGATAAAGACACACATTCAGTTGTATAAAGAGTTGTGTTGTATAAATTATTAATGATATTCTAACTTAAAATAGTCAATCATTTTACAAAAATGTTATTGGCTATTGTTGGAAATATGTGGTCCAATTTTGAACTGACTGTAAGGAAAACTTTCTTTGGTGACATATTTGGTGATATATTGGAGCCATTGGACTTTTTTTGTCCAAGCAGACTAAAATATTCTTACAAAACATAGAAACATTTTAAATGCAACCAAGACCTTAGTTTATGTTACATAAATCAGAAGATCATAAGAAAAACTGTAAGAAATTCCTACATAAACATACTTAAAAATATCCTATCCACACTGTGAAATCATCTGTTTTATGTTTCTTTCTTTATGCACTAGCTCAAAACCATCCTCTTTGATGCATGCAGGATCATTTGTTTGTTCTCTGACAAATAAGGTGTAATCAATGTGGTGATTTAAGATCTCATTTGGTGCAAGAATAACAGGTCGAGACTGAGCAGAGCGATAGATTAGTCCAAATCTGTTTTATCAAAGCCCGTTCCAGCTTAGATTGCTTCTCATTCCTCAGTCTCTGGCCAGGCTGTGCCACTGTTTGATCAGTCATGTCAACACCCAACACTGCTTCTAGCTAAAAAAACACATCTATAGTATATAGACATATCTGTCATACATTTCCAGCTATCTTCACAACTTCTGCATACAAACTACGTGACAACTAACCACATTTTCTGTAAAATAGTGCAGAAGCATGTGAACTGGGACAGACCTCTTATACTTTTAAGAAATATTTGCTCCCTAATGGGTTCTTAATGTCTGCATACTCACAGTGACACGTGAAGACATCATGCAGTCCTCACACACACTTTGTGACTCTCACTTCCTGTGATCTGTGAAAGGTTAATTGCCACTGTTAATTCCACCTAATGACTGTCTGAATGTTGTGAAGGTCACGGGGCACTGCAGAAAAGAATTGGTCAGAGGAAATGATGGTAATTCCCATTCCTCGGCCGGTGACGGCACCTAAAAGCTCAGCCCAGTACTGTTAAGATGCAAGGAGAGGAGTATATAGATAAAGCATAACCTGCAGGAACACAAGTGTGCTCTCCCACTACAGGATGGCATCAATATGTTATGATATTGGCCTCTTCCTTTATTAATATGTTAGTGGATATGACTAAAATGAATAGCTCTTTCATTTCAACTTTCTCTCTCTGAGGACAGACTGTTTGCTGTTGTTTGTCATTGGTCGCAGATCAAGCTAGAGTCGTTTATTTGCATCCGCAGCACTAACAGGGACTTGAACATCTGATCCCTGGTTAGTAGATGGTGATCCTCTAGTTCTGACTTTTCATCCATGAATTATAGAGCAACTCTGAGCAAGAAACTCAACAGGAGAGATGAGCAGGCAGACAGCTGTGAATCTCACACAAGTGTGCTCTCCTACTACAGGATGGCATCAATATGTTATGATATTGGCCTCTTCCTTTATTAATACGTTAGTGGATATGACTAAAATGAATAGCTCTTTCATTTCAACTTTCTCTCTCTGAGGACAGACTGTTTGCTGTTGTTTGTCATTGGTCGCAGATCAAGCTAGAGTCGTTTATTTGCATCCGCAGCACTAACAGGGACTTGAACATCTGATCCCTGGTTAGTAGATGGTGATCCTCTAGTTCTGACTTTTCATCCATGAATTATAGAGCAACTCTGAGCAAGAAACTCAACAGGAGAGATGAGCAGGCAGACAGCTGTGAATCTCAGAGTCTCACTGATACAGACAGAAACTCAGCCAGCGCGAAACCTCCGCTGCTCAGCGTAAAAAAGCCTACAGAATTATTCGCATATGTGCATAAAAAATTCATACTTCTGTCAACTCTTCCTCTGATGTTCTTGCGCATGCACATACATTATTATACTGTATATATTCCTAGTATATTGCTCTCTTGAGATTAATATGCAGGTCATTGAGATCGATAGAAAATCTATAATTACATATTCATTAGCTTTTTCTCAGCGTTCTATAAATGATTATCCTCTGGGGCCTCAAATTGTTCATTCGCACATGCTTAGAATGTGTTATAAGTGCTGAGTTCACTTTCAGACACCAATGCACAATTCACAACTATTCACCTTCCCTCAGATAAGTGCACATCAGTTATGCAACTGGTAGAATACTAAAAAAGGCAAAATCATACATTATTACTGTTATTATTTTATTATTGTAATGTTGTAAATATTTTGAATTAGATTTTATTTTTTATGTCATTTATTTTTCATGTTTTTTTGGTCATTTTTATTATTATTGTTATTATTATTATTTAAATATATCCATATATTTTTTATTCATTTTTACTTATTAATTTTAGTTTATTTAGTTATTTTGGTAATTTAGTAAAGTTAAACTAAACGAAAATGAGAAATGTTTCCTAGCTGAAATACATTTTTTTTTTTTATATTTTATTTTATTTAAATAAACATTTATTTTATTTCAAGTAATGAAAATATGGTTTTAGATTTAGTATTATAGGCTTTGATCTATGTCTGTGTGTGTATATATATATATATATATATAAATGTAACCCTGGACCACAAAACCAGTCTTAAGTCGCTGGGGTATATTTGTAGCAATAGCCAAAAAAACATGGGTCAAAATTATAGATTTTTCTTTTATGCCAAAAATCATTAGGACATTAAGTAAAGATCATGTTCCATGAAGATATTTTGTAAATTTCCTACCGTAAATATATAAAAACGTAATTTTCGATTAGTAATATGCATTGCTAAGAACTTAATTTGGACAACTTTAAAGGCGATTTTCTCAATATTTAGATTTTTTTGCACCCTCAGATTCCAGATTTTCAAATAGTTGTATCTCGGCCAAATATTGTCCTATCCTAACAAACCATACATCAATGGAAAGCTTATTTATCCAGCTTCTAGATGATGGATCAATCTCAATTTCAAAAAATTGACACTTAAGACTGGTTTTGTGGTCCAGGGTCACAAATATATAAACATTTAACATATAAAACTATAAATATTAAAACACTAAAAATCTAAATAAATTGTTTAAGTAAATTAAGTAAACTTAATTTATGCATTCCAACATTACAATGTACAGTATTAAAAAGTAAACATATTTGAGATATGCTAAATATTACATTCAACAGTGTTATAAAATTATTAATGTTTTTAAAGGTTGACTTTTCGACAGTGTTAGATAATCGAAATGTAGCATGCACAACTGAATATCCAATGTCAATCAATACTAATATAACTGATGGTTTCAATTAGGGCTGTCAATCGATAACATTTTTTAATCTGATTAATCACATCCTTTTTCTGTGATTAATCACACACTTCATGAAATTAAGCATAGACCATTTATCTTGTTTCAAATGTTTATTTTGTCATCATTTGCTGTATCCAGCAAAGTAAACCAAAATATTGAAGGGTGATTCTCAAAAATCTATATTTTAGATAAAGATAAATTTAGATGTATTTCCAAAAAAGGACACTTAGAAACTCCAAAAGGACACCAAAGAACCAAATGATATAAGGAGCCCATATAAGCACATATGAAAGAAAAAAAAATCAGAATTTTATAGTATGTGTACAGTGCAACAGCAAAGAGCTTTTTTACATTTTAGAGAAGCCAAGTTGCGATACCGAACAGGACCACATGGA
>NW_015548473.1:269925-270428 GCF_001515605.1 Sinocyclocheilus anshuiensis
TTGTATCTCGGCCAAATATTGTCCTATCCTAACAAACCATACATCAATGGAAAGCTTATTTATCCAGCTTCTAGATGATGGATCAATCTCAATTTCAAAAAATTGACACTTAAGACTGGTTTTGTGGTCCAGGGTCACAAATATATAAACATTTAACATATAAAACAATAAATATTAAAACACTAAAAATCTAAATAAATTGTTTAAGTAAATTAAGTAAACTTAATTTATGCATTCCAACATTACAATGTACAGTATTAAAAAGTAAACATATTTGAGATATGCTAAATATTACATTCAACAGTGTTATAAAATTATTAATGTTTTTAAAGGTTGACTTTTCGACAGTGTTAGATAATCGAAATGTAGCATGCACAACTGAATATCCAATGTCAATCAATACTAATATAACTGATGGTTTCAATTAGGGCTGTCAATCGATAACATTTTTTAATCTGATTAATCACATCCTTTTTCTGTGATTAATCGCGATTAATCCCACA
>NW_015548473.1:274750-296094 GCF_001515605.1 Sinocyclocheilus anshuiensis
ATATATCTACTACAGTACACGGATCCATTCAGAATAACTAAACACAGCAACATACACATGACAAATCAAAACATTATCGTGAATGTGTGTGGAAACAACGTGAATGTACGGAAATGTCTGTGCCTGTGAGTGTGCATAAATACAAAGTGCGATCAGTGCATCAAGAGCACTCATACACGCATTATTATTACAGACTCACTCGTGCTTACTGTACGACTCCTGTACGCCACCGCAATCGTCTTTACCTTGATTGCAGTCTTCATCCATCAAAAATTTACTAACGAGACACTGGTTATCCAGTCGAGAAAACATAGTTTGCATGTGTTGTGTTGACAGTCCGTTCAATCTGTACTTCACACAGCGCGACGTGCGAGAGCTCGTGCTCTTCAGAGACAATCACAGAATGTTTGAATGCATTCACTTACTGGATCATCGGACTGAAAACGTTCCCTGAGTTTAGCGGCTTAAAATGATCTAATCGCAAGCAGAGTAGCGAAATTGGGTTAAAGGGTTAGAATAGAATTTGTGCTTCAGTAATTTTGCGTTAATTGCGTTAAATTATTTTAACTCGTTAAGGATTGTAAAATTAATCGCATGCGTTAACGATGACAGCCCTAGTTTCAATATAATGTGTATACTTTATTATAAATGATTCTGTGCTATGTTCCTGTGTTTTATTGTTTATGTTTATTTTCATCCCATCAGTTATAGTCATGCCTCCTCTGAGAAAACACCAGTGTTGTAGCAGTATGTCTTAAGTGTGCTGACTCCACAGATGCACACATGCAACTCTCACTGAGATCACAGCAAGGAAAACAATGCAGGGCAAGCCACATATCATTAACAAAGTTCATAATGAGCTGTTAATACAGCTGATGTGTTTGTAAAACCACTGGGGCAAGACCTGGTTTCTGTGTGTTTATTGATGTATTAAAAGCAAACAGCTGTCTCACTGTCCCCCTTAAACTTACATTTAAAGGTCAAACCACAATTCAACCAATCAGAGCCCAGATCTAAAGATTAATTGTCCACCCCAACTGCCTTTTTTTCTAAGCTTGTGGATGCAATCAGAGGAAGCCTACTGAGGTTGAGTTGCTCGCATACATTGGAACCTTTCACGAGTCCATTAAGCAAGACCAAAAATAGCTCAGGCCACAGTCTCCATAGGTGACAAAAGGCTTCTTTCTTCGTAACAGAGCCTCTCTCTAAATGGCGTGCAGACTTTTTGTGGTGGCTGTCTAATATTCTGTTTTGAATGGCATTTATGAATCTTTCATGCCTACAGTATAAACCTCCCTCGATGCCATCTCCTCATACATCATTGACGCAATGCACCAGACTAGATGCTATAGTGTACAGGAAGTGTAATTGCTTGTCTCTGAGGAATAATCATTGTGGGGTGTATGGTTTGCCACAGAGGAAGGAGACTGATTCTGGCTCCTGGCCTGAACGCATTGATTTTTACATCCATACTATGTTTCTTGCTGTTTGTTCATATTTATTTACTCAACGTTGACATCCACACATATTCAACAAAACCGCATAAACCGTTGGCTAAGTGATCACAGCATAAAATATTCATGTTTCCCCCTTAGAATATTTAATGTGTTTAAAGATAGGCAAAGTGTTTCACTTCTCTTTGCTACCAAAGGTTGTACCGTTGAGTTGTAACAAAAAGTGGCAAAATGGACAAAAAAAGAACATCTGAGAGTCGTATGGGTTATTCTACCTCAAACAGCGAATATTTCTGACAGTCTGAAAGCATCAGGTACATTTCTGAACTTCAGATTCAAAGTAATTTCAATTGACATTTTGTGCTATTAATGATCCCAGTCTGAAGATTTCTTAAGTCAGTACAAGAGCTGTCCTTGAATGATTTTCGGTGGGTGGCATGTTTGATTGCCTTTAGAATACATATGCCATATCTGGTTTATTTGTTGGTACAGTATATGCTGTAGTTAAAGTTACAGTAACGTTAAAGCCAGAAGTGTCATAGAAATGTTGTCAATGGCTATATATTGGTTATATTTCATTTGATAAATCCAATTATGCTAAGAGGATGCTAAGTGTTTGGTAGTCAAGGACCTCTTCCATTCAAATGAATGCAGTGTTCCTTTAAAGAGGATGTGTTGTAATTCAGTGAAGCAAAAGCTCGTATTCAGTACTCAAGAGGTGCTTATTTCATTATGTGCTCAACCCAGGCCATTACACCTCATGTACCACTGACATTTGAAAAAGGCCAAAAAAAAAGTTCACCCTTTTTCTTGTTTGAGGCAAAGAGTGCTTTAACGCAGATAGAAATAACCTTAAGAACCACTAATGTTGTAACAAAATGTTCCTTTATTCATTGAACTTCAAAGGTGTTTCTTGGAAATGCTTCGATGTTTTAAGCATAAAATTATTTTATGCATTTCAGAATGATTTCAAATCACTTCGAACCATAGCTGAGTAGAGCTGTTGCCTGTACAGAGCTGATGAATGAAAGGATAATGCGCATGCAAGGTCAACTCTCTACTCACTATTTCAGAGACAAATAAAGGATTCTTTCAAAATGAAGAAATCATTCATGATTACAAATCATCTATTACAAATTGATGATAACATTTTTCTAAAAGCAAAAAAACAGCAGAACTTTCAAAATTCCCCTAAACAAGTGGTGACGCTAAGATCCATGTTGCACAATGAGTGGCACTGCGTTTAATTCTCACTAGCAAAATCCCCAGAGTTAAATCAACTCTTCTCAGAGTACATATTGTCCCAATCTACAGAGTGTTAAAGTAACACTGAAGCCGAGTTAAATTTTTGAACATTAAAGCATGTCAACATATTCTGTTACACCAAATACACAAAATAATGATCTTTAAAAAAGCATCATATGACCCCTTTAAGCAATTAATTAATTGATGAGTGAGCATTATTAAAGAAAACCCGCTGTTAACAGTGTTGAAGATGAACAACTACTGCTCAGGCGTTTAGACATGAAAACGTATCACATAATCCTCAACAGTGGTAACTCTGCTTCAGTGTTACTTTAACACTCTGTAGATTGGGACAATATGTACTCTGAGCAGAGTTGATTTAACTCTGGGGATTTTGCTGTGTATTTATTAGTATTTATAGCTCCTAATCTAATAAAACAGGCTGTGTGAGCTGCGAGGAACTTCTAAATGAACATTTAAATTAAATATATACACCTCTCTTTCACTTTCTCTTGCTCAGCTCAGGTGCTACTGATTACACCTCTGCTTGCCAGTGCTGACATGAATGTCATAGGTTGTTGGCCCCTATTCTAGAGAATGTGTATGATGTTTAGCAGTACTGACTGAGCCTCATCCCAAGATAGCTTATCATGACAAACAGAACAGGCAAAGTTTTATTTCACCAAACTCTGATTTATGTGTTAAAGACTTCAAAATACTTCTAATAGATAAAAATTAAGTACATGTTATTTGTATAGCAGTAGAAATAACACAACGGTGGATTTGCTCTGTGGAAATCAAGCAATTTTTTTTGTCAAAAACATGGTTTCATGGTTCATGGTTTCCCGCATTTGTGATTACCGTGAATGGTCCCAAAAAGTACTTGGACAAAAAAAAATGGTGTAGGGTTTATACTTTGAAACCATGTTTACTCAGAAATTGCTAGTAAATTTTACAAATAATTATAAAGAAATTGAAAATAACACATTTAATTTATTTTTTTTATTTTTGGAAAACATTCTCCGGTGATTAAAACATTTCACATAAGAATAAGAATAAGAATAAGAATAAGAATAAGAATAAGAATAAGAATAAATAAATAAATGAATGAATTAATTAATTACTTAATTAATTAAAAAATCATCACTTGTTTGCAAATGCCAGTAATGAAATTTTGCATCAAATGCAATGAAATTCAGACACAAATTCAGATTTATTTATTTTTTAATCTAGAGCTCCTTTTGTTTCCATTTTTCTCAAATGTATTTTGGTGTGAGACAACACTTTTTGCAAACCTGCTTAACAACCGATTAGAAAAAAAGAGTGATTCCTTCACATATCTGGCACCAGTTCTAATTATAAACAGCGGATAGAAAACACATATGACTTAACTGCTGAAATATCAGCAGAGGAAATAATGTATAATGATTTATCAGTAATATTTTACTGGGGCATAGTGGTATTTTACTATGGGCTTGTGCTCCAGTAAAAAGTGTCTGGAGCACAAAAAAGATGCCCCTGCTCCAAAGGTAAGAGAGCATGAGCCAGCTGAGCTCCCAGAAAAAGTAGTGCAAAAGTACCTTAATCATGTTATTTTCCTTAAAAAGTAACAATGCAGCTGCAGAAGTTACAATGACTTATTACCACAAGAAGTTTTGACCTTGATAAATCACCTTTGCTAAACCTACAGGAGCACAAATTTGCCATCCAGTGTCCAATCAAATATAAATTCTGTATATTCAGTCTGACCTCATTGATAAACCCATGATGAAGTGCTTTCAGGCTGCTGGCTTCTTCCTCTCTGGCTCTCCTCTCGAGGGATACCAGAGCTTAGCAGCATGCCAACACTGAGGATTTCAGAAACCACGTGCCGACGCTCAACACATCTCATGTGAATAATGCAGGCTGCTGACAGCTCCAGACTGGAATTGAAACACTAATGACACCAGCCAACACGTTTTCACATTTATATAAAAACCCATAATGTAGTGAAGAGCTATGGCTTGTGTGCAACTGTGGCATTTTAGAAGAGCTCAAGAACTGAGACAGGCAGCCATAAATATGAAGAGGTTTTAATTGAGTGTCCTGCTACCTCAACCTGCTTGAGAGACAGAACTGCTGCTGTCAGAAAGAAGTAGTTCTCTGTCTGCTTTGTTAAGAGAAAGAATGTCTGAGAGGCACTTTAAAGAGCTCAGTATTGGAAATTATGCATTTTATCAAAGTTGGGTGAAGTGTGCCCATTGGTAAATGCAAAAGAAAGTTTGAGTGACATTTTGGAAAAACAGTTTTGAGAACTGCCCCTGCTTTTAATGGATCCATCATCAGAGATGGTTTCTCAGTCTGAAGCTTTCAAAAAAAACAGCAAAGGCTCCCAGAGATGTCATGCTAAATGATACATTTAGTAAATGAATTGTAATTTCATCATCAGTATTTTCAGCAAATTGCAATCAGTCATCATCTACATCTCAAGAGATTTAATGGAGAGAATTCATTCTTACAACGTGTAATTCTCATAAAGCATTTTCCACTTTATACAACATTTTACAATAAAATAACCTTCAAAATAATAAAATAAACAATTGTGCTGAAGATGATCTGGAATACATGTGCTATTTAGGCCAACTCCATACACAGTCTGCCTCATATAAACATCAGTTAACCTAAAAGAAATATCACTAAACTAAAATATCTTAACTGTCCCAGATGATCTTGTTTATTTAATTGACTTCTCAAAAGTTGTTCCTGATTGTTTCTTCAGACTTCACGACTGGAATAGGGTTGTCAAAGCTATACAGTTTTGCACAAAGATCTTACATCCTCCCAAGTTCATTCTTAGTATAGAATATTAATATGCATCAGTTAACAAGTTATATTAAATCAATATATATAGCTCTCGCTTTCCAATCTGCGCTTTTGCTTTGATTTCAATTATCCGCCCACATCGGTTATCGCCTTAAAATATATAAATGACCCTTAAAAAGAAATAAAAAGATGACAGATGTCTGGCAAAAATGAAAAAATGGAGACTAGTGCGGTAATGTGAAATCATTTACATGTAAATGAGTAATGAGGGATTGTGTAGGTCATAAACGGTGTTTCACATGAATGATAAAGTGCTCTGTGTATTTCCATTGTATTAATGTCAAACTGGAAGACAGAGAAAGGTCCCTGGTAGAATAGAATCAGGGGTCTCTCCAGGGTCACCGAATGCGGAAATCAGGTCGTCCATATTTAAAACTTTCCAGGCCAAGCATGGATGAAGGACTCTGGCAGTCTAAAGGGAGGAATGTAAACTTCAAAACTGCAGGCAGAATTCTACTGAGGGTCTAGAGTCATTAGATACTAATGGCTGGTTGGTCCATTTAGCTTTGGCTCTACCTCAAGTCACAATCGGTTTCAGAATTTTAATTGATGCTGAATATTGAATATGTACTTACTGAAAAATATGTTGTGTTTTGGATGCTGGGTTGTCAGCATGGGTGGATTAACCATATGGGCAATTGGGCAAGTGCCCAGAGGCACTACGTCCAGGGAGGCACCACGCATGTTTTTACAGTCTCTACAAATGTCTTTACAAATGAGACTGATATCAGTATACGCAAAATCTACTATATCACTGGATTCACAAGTAAACTTCTGATCCACTCCTGTGCCTCAGTGCAATTTTGTGAAAGTAGTCTACTAAGTGACTTTAATCTGTAAAAGTTAACATTTTGTGATGTATTCACATGTGGATTCATGTACTGCATGAACATCGCATTTTTAGTTTGCACCCATTTAAATACATTCATACTGAGAGTGTATCTTTCATTGGGATCTATCTATCATTGAAAGTTTCTCATAATATACTTTTCTTTTCTAATTAAATTTTAGTTTAACTTATAATTAAAATTACATTTAAATTCTGCTTCATGTTCAAATCAATCCTATTTTGGTATCATTAATATACTATTATAGTTTTTGTTAATAATTTGAATTGTATTTATATCTACTATATTATATTTATTTTTATTTCTATATTTAGTTTTATTTTTATATTTTCTTTTTTATATATTTAGATTTTTAGAAATTCTGTTTTAACTTTGTTTTTATTAGTTTCTGTTGTTTAATATGTCTAAACAGTTTTTAAAACTAAAACATTATAAAGTTTTAGTTTATTTAGTTTTAGCTATTTTAGTACTTAAACTAAATGAAATTGAGAAATGTTGCCTTTGGAAATGCTAAATTAAAATTATTTGACATTTTTTATATTTTATTTTATTTCAGTTAAAAATGTTGATTACATGTCAAGTAATGACATTTTATGGTTTTAGTTAATAATAATAACTCTGGTTTAAATCTGAATTATAATTCTGTATTCTTTTTGATTCACAAATGGTTCTGGAACTTAAAAAAGCATTCTCAATTCAGTTCCGAATGGTGCACAGCCCTGCTAACAGGAATAAACCAGCCTTGACTAGCATAGAAATATTTGTGCTGTTCTAAAGCTAGTCTTTTTAGCTGGTGTATTAGCCCACTGCACCCTAACGTACCCTCTGTCCTTCACCACTCAACCCTGACCCCCTGCCCTAATGAGTACTACACTACTCACAGAAGTATCCAATAATCCTCCTCTCTGCTTATGTCAGGGCACCAGATCGTGTGCAACTAAGAAGCAGAATCTACAAACCCACAAAGGCGATTATGGACTTATCCAATTTTACCTCCATCCCTGACTCAGCCCCCCATCCACCCCCCCAAAAAAAGATGCTTTGATTGAGTCAGGGAGGCAGTGAATTTGATAGAGTTTTTAAAGCCTGTGATCTCCTGAACAACAGGCAGTGACCATGTTTAGAGGAAATAAGACAAACACAATGTGAAGTCTGCAAACTCAGCGGGGGATTGCTGTCTTATGAGGGACTTTGCTGCTAGTTGGGTCAAGGTGACCTGAACCGCTGTGCTGTACGCCACAAATGCATATCTCCCAGGGGTCTACATGCTCTCCACACTGCTTCCAGGCAGCAGATAGGAGGTTTTGATCTTGATCTTTAAAGCTTGCTGATATTCTATCGGGAACACAAGCGTCATGCATCTAGTGATCCTACAGAGAAAAACGTCAAACTCCCAGTAGTGTTAGTAGTAGGCCTATCGTACTAAAAGTAGCAACACTACTAACTTAACTACATTTTAATTTATGCATTTGGAAGGTGCCTTTATCGAGAGACATACAATGCATTCATGGTTTACATTTATCTTTTTTTTTTTCACAGTGTCACAGTAGTTCAATTGTTTTTAATAGTATAACATTTCCAGTAGCTAGGTACTTTTTGTAACGAGTAGCAGTATTAGATAACAAAAAAAAGCTACATTGCTGTTTATATCTTTGTATTTAGCAAACAGCTTTAACACAGAGTGGAGGCAATAAGAAAATATACACTCTCCTAAACTATCCTCTCTCTTGTGGTATTGGAAAGTCTGATTCAATCAAGTAAATCAGTTTGTGTGGGTGGGTCACGTAAATTAACTGATAATACATTGTTTTTGTGTCAAAAATTTGGCTCTAATAAATTATATAGTACCATTCAAAAGTTTTGGTTACTACAATTTTTCCTGAGGAAATTAAAACTTTTATTCAGCAAGGACACATTAAATTGATCAAAAGTCACAGTACATACTTTTGTATTGTTACAATCCTTTATCAAATAAATGCTGTTCTTCTGTTTTAAATTATAAAAATATTTTCGGAAATATTACTGTCTTTATTTTCATCAAATAAATGTAGCCTTGCTGAACATAAGAGACTTATTTCAAAAATATTTAAAAATCTTACCGACTTTTGAATGGTAGTGTAAATCATAACAAATTATATATTCAATATAAATCATGGGTTGCTATGGAAGCCAGTTTCTACCTAAAAAAAAAACAATTCACAATTGCAAGATATGTGAGATACAATGTAAGATAAAATCACACTTGTGGGGGGAAAAAAAAGCTATAATTGGGCAATATACTGTAAAGCAACAATGCAAGAAAAAAAAAAAACATTTCTACATATAAAGTCACATTATGAGAAATAAAGTCGCAATGATTAGTGACAATTATGAGTAGGAAATATGTTCCATAAGTAGCTTATAGCACTAGCATGTCTAGCTAGTTTCACCGTAGCTTCCCCAACACTGCAAGCCAGTGTTAAACAACCGGTGCCAAACATCGTGTTTGTAAAGGTGCACGCGTCCACCTTTATGTAGTATGCTGCATGTACTTTTAGTTTTTACTAGTGTCAGTTCTACAGATCTGACTAAGATCTCTATCGACCAACAGCAGTGGATGTGAAGCTGCTGTAAATGATGCTATTATATGGTGCTTCACATTGAATTAACTCCCCCAATGGATTTACAGCTCCTAGCACAATGAAGCCTGAGAGCAGACTCTCCTGCACAGTAAAACACCTGATCTAAGCTCTGTTGTTCCCTTTCTCTCTCTTCTTCCACAGTGTTCATTCACTCCTTCTTACTCTTCATTCACCACACTTGCCTGGTGATCTTTTGTGTGGTTTGCTCTTTGACCAGAATTTGCTGGCAATCACCTTTGTGGTTTTTAATACACATTTATGATTGATTTAAAAGTGTTTTAATGGAAAGTGCTGTATTGTTGAGCAAGTGTGCAAGACTGTTCAGAATAAGAATGAGTATATGCTCAGATAAGAATCTCTCTCATTCAAACCGACCTTTGCAGCCTCCTGCTTTTGTCAAAATTCTCAATAAAGGATTTCAGAATAATGATGTTGACTTTGAATAATGATCAGTTGGCCGTCTATTGAAGGGAGGTGACGTGACAGAGCAAGTTATGTCCTTCCCATACGTGAACCGAAAAATACACGTAAACCAATCTTTCAGCACAGCACTTACAGAAAGTTTGAGAGACTTTATGATGAAGTCATTTTAATTAACCTTGAATAAAAGCAACAGCACAAAAGCATACTGAAAAAAAAACAGCTTCTTTGTTTGAAAAATTGACTCTCTCCTCCCTTCATTTCAGTCCATAAAAGCAATGTGAAAGGACACTCTAAAAGTAGATGATATGGGGTCTTCAGCATATGAACCACATTTGTAGGTTCATAACAGCAGTCACTCATGACCATTGAGAGCAAACAGCAGTAAAGTGCTCCATTTTCATTTAGTGTGAACCACATGATTATAGAGAATAAATTTTGTTCAAATAGTTTCTGGCTGTTAATTTTCTGGGCTCTCTGTGCTGTAAAAAGGTACATTAGGCCAACTATGTGAATCCATGAAAATTATAACAGATTATGCATCTCTTCATTTTTTTAAAAGTGTGTATTTGCAAACTGAAATGTAAGAATGACCTCATGTAAATGTGGGGTTTCTGCTTTGTAACTGTAATCTTGCAATACACAACAGCTTTCTTAAAACGCAATGCTCAAACTTTAACCTTCACTATATGACCCCAAATAAAGAGATTTATGGTGGTCTCATAACTTTTATATGCCTGCTGAAGTACAGTTATTGTTGCAGAGTGAATGGTCACCTGTGGTACTGCAATAAAAACTTGAATCATGTTCATACACTCAGTAGCATTTCATGCTTTGTTCTTTAAAGGGGTCATATGATGTTGCTAAAAATAACATTATTTGGTGTATTTGGTGTAATGAAATGTGTTTATGCGGTTTAAGGTTAAAAAAACACATTATTTTCCACATACTGTACATTATTGTTTCTCCTCTATGCCCCGCCTTTCTGAAACGCATCGATTTTTACAAAGCTCATCGGTCTGAAAAGTGAGGTGTGCTCTGATTGGCCAGCTACCCAGTGCGTTGTGATTGGCCGAATACCTCAAGTGTGTGACGGAAATGTTACTCCCCTTACCATATTGTGATGCCGTTTCCTGGCCGGAGCGACGAGACAAAAACATTAAAACCCATTATAAACGAGGCATTTGTTGCATCCAGTGGGGAAATAATTACGGATTATAATGACTTATACTGTCTTTTTACGCGTTGCGTTGCATCGCGCCGCGTAAACATAAAACCATGTCTGCATTTATGATCGGATAAATGACTAACAACAAGCCTACTCTACACTGCTCAAAACTCGCGTTTGAATCATCAGTGGCAAATTCTTTATATATAAAAAATTGAGACAGACCATAATAGACCAGTCTGAAGATCTGTCCCAAATACCTCCTTAATCCTTATGGTTTTACTTGTGAGCACCCTTTTGAAACATAAAACTGGATACACTACAGTCTTGTGGACTTTGTAGGTACGTAATGGCCATTTTAAAGGGATAGTTTGCTCTGAAATTAAAAAATCTGTCAACATTTACTCACCCTCATGCTGTTCCATACCTGTATGACTTTTTTCTTCTGCAGAACACAAAGTAATATTTTAAAGAATGTCTCAGTGTTTTGCTATTGGTTTTTTTTTTTTTTTGCCACATTAACAATGCAGTTGTCTGTCCTTTTTTTGAATCATTAATATGGTTGCATTCACAGATTTCTGAAACAGAAATTGGGGACATTTCTTGGTCAGAATATCACTGAAATATCATTCGTTATTATCTATTAAAAATGGCGACAATACATTTTTGAATGTTTCTGGTCGGGTTTTAATTCAATTCAATTCACAATATTTTTATAGCGCTTTTCACAATACATATTGTTTCAAAGCAGCTTTACAGAAGGTGCATGTTTCTACATTACAATTAAGAGTAATTTGTTTTAATAAAACTGATTTTAATACAATTCACCAACTCTCAAAAAAAAACACTATGAAAACAGTTAATAGAAACCCTTGTAAATAGCATCAATTCAAAACAATATTATATTATAACAAAATTATGACTTTACAAAAACATTACAAAAATAAAACAAAATAAATATGACAATATATGATAAATAAAACTGTATTTAAAAATATTTTTTAACGTTTTCTAATTGTATTTAATATTTTCAGTTTAGGCTTATTATTTTGCGAATCAAATGATCTACTTTTTACTGAGGTATAAAAGCTGCCGTTGGTTAGGCTAATTAAGATTTGATGGATGAAATCGCACCTCAATTGAACTTTTGTCATGTCAAAAGTGATTTGGCTTTGGACGTCACCATCTTTTCCGCTCTGAATTACACCTGGTTAGGACAATGTAAGTTGCATAAATTTGTTTGTAATATTAGTAAACTGTTCACATTGAAATGAAGTCCTGCATCTTCACAACCCATAGACACTCATTAGAAAAGAAGAAGAGGCTACAATTTTGCAGCAGCTCAGCTGTGACATATTTGGGGCCTTTTTTGAGCAGTACTGATTTTCGTCTCTCATTCAGTCAGCAAAATCTTTCAGCTTTCTGTTCCACACAGTGACAATGCCAGAGAACATAAAGCAGATGGTATGCCATCTCTTCTCTCTTCCCCTTTCTGCTTCTAACTCCTTTCAACAGATGGATGATAGATTTAACGTTCTTCAAAATACTTGTTTATTTGAAGGTAACTGCTCAGACTTACTGCTCAGCACTGTTTGCTTTTCTAGCCACAGCACCATTTACCACAGAGCACTTTACTGTTTATACAAAATCACATAGTAGTGTGCAACTGTCTGGGAAAAGCTGAGTATAGTACGGCCAAATATCACATATTCTGTATTATATAGAAAAGTTAATATTTATGAAGAATTCCAGTGCTCTAAAGAGCAGGTTGCTTTGAAATTATAAAAATAATAATTTAAAAATATATATTCATTATATATTGTATTCATATTTGAATTGTCTTCATTTCAGGGATTTTCTCAGCAAACAAAATGTATATATGCAAATAATTGAATTAATCGGCATATCATAAAATTTATTTGATTAACATTTTAATTGAATGACAGCCCGCAATTTAATTTTATCACTCTGAAATCTCACTGAAGGTGGAATACAGGTAGATTGTTGATGTAGGTAATTTAAGGCTGTCAATTTAACACAGTAATTTATTGTGATTACTTGTAAAATAATAATAATAATATATTTTAAAATGTATTTTAAATTATTGAAAATAATATGAAAATATATAATATAAAATATATTATGTCATATTTTATATCAATTTTTGTAATGCTTTCATCTTTGAATTGTCTTCATTTAAGAAATTCTCAGCAAATGTTGATATTATGCAAATATGTAAACTAATCTGCCTATTTTGTAATTAATTTGATTAAGATGTTAATAGATTGACAGCCCATAATTTAATATTATCACATAGTCTTGTGAAACTGAGAACAGCAGTCAGTTAGACCTGCAATATCTGTTACATCAGGCCTCTTCTGAACAAGACTTCTTTAAAACACTGAAGCTCAATTGAGCAGAGAGAATACAGCTGGAGAGAGGAAGTATGGATGAAGCAGTAGACCTCGAGCTAGCTATAAAGGCAGTGCCTTTCTCTCTCTGGCAGTCTCTCACCCTGCCTATTTTTCCCTTCGGTGGTAGCAGAGGGAGAACACACACTGACACGCTGTGTTCTGAGCAAAGTGAGACTGACAGCTGCTGCAGCTCACCTTAAACACACTTTAATTGAATTACCAGCGAAGCACATAGCCAGACACGTTGGATGCACTGACTGAAAATGTGGGGGACAATTTCTAATTTAATTTTCTAAGCGGTGCAGGAAGCTCTGCCTGATGAATTTCATGAGCCATGAGTGCCTCATATACATTGCATACAAGTAAGTAGACTTCTTATGGGATGACTTGAAAATCACTTTCTCCAATGAATTTATTACCTTGTGCCTTGAGTGTGCCATGTATTTAGTATAACAGCAGTGTTGTAGTGTGTGCACCTGCAGGCTCACACAAACTTCAAAAGGTCTGTAAAAATTATATATGTTCTGTTAAGCATTTTATAATACTGTGTGGTAATGTAAATGATTAGTTATTATGTTAATACCATGCTACACATTACAAAGTGTTAACTTGCTTGTAAAAATGGACATCTGTTTTTTTTTTTTTCGTTCGTTATCTGTGTTTTGCAGTGAAATTGCTTTATCTACTACTCTGAACTTAGCTATACACTTAAATTTATTATCCATTACTCTGATGCAGGGGGATAATGTTCTTAAATGCAAATTCATACTGATCTGAAAAGTTTTATCTGCTACTCTGAACAAAAAGCTGAATTAATTCAATAAAACTGATATTACGTGAAAAATCTGTTACCTTAAGACAGCATCTTTGAACAGATTCCAGATATAGCACAGTGAATCAATTAGACTTGCCAAAATGTCACATTTTTCACACCTGTGCGGTATCTGTGTTCAAACTGCCTATACTGTATAACATTGCTTAGGTGGTGATATGCTGTAATTTTCATTGCGCAATAGCCTACCTAATAACGCAAGAGAGCTTGACTTCAACCTTTTAATCTTATTTTTTTATTTCATCTCAAAATTGAAATGAAACAAGAAGTTTCCTTCATAATGACTGAGTCCAAAAGCTTAGGCTGCTGACTTGTTGCCTTGCTGCCCTATCAATGACTTTGCAGGCATTGTTTATGCACAAACCTACCTGCAGAAACTGATTTCTGTCAGATTTCTGAAGCAGCATAATAATGATCTATGACTAAATAGAGTGTTTTCGTGATAACTGAACAAAAATGTAATTACTACAATGCTAATTTCTCACTAGAAATGAAAAACAAACATTTACACACCAACCACTACATTTCAGAGATGTTATTTTTCAGCTCAACTGTCATTCAATGCACAGCATAGTGGGATATAATCACTAGTCTCGCGTAGCTAGACCTTCAGACTGACGGCTGAAAGTCTGGAATCCATGGCAGCTTTCACTGGCCAAGGCCCGTCCATAAGGCGATCTATGACTAAATAGAGTGTTTTCGTGATAACTGAACAAAAATGTAATTACTACAATGCTAATTTCTCACTAGAAATGAAAAACAAACATTTACACACCAACCACTACATTTCAGAGATGTTATTTTTCAGCTCAACTGTCATTCAATGCACAGCATAGTGGGATATAATCACTAGTCTCGCGTAGCTAGACCTTCAGACTGACGGCTGAAAGTCTGGAATCCATGGCAGCTTTCATTGGCCAAGGCCCGTCCATAAGGCCGTTTGACCGACATGTCAAACAACCAATCACAGTTCGTTTCGTTCATTGTCACGTTTCGGGGCGTGAAAATGTCGCCACAATAACAGAACGGTGTGTAAAACTCTCGGACGTATTTTAAATATTCTATGCCGCGAACTTTAAATATTTCACATACTTTTGAAACTCCAGCGTTTAGTTGATCCTGATAAGCACTCCTCGTCACAGTTGTAAACTACGGCTTAAAGAGGCGGTCACACTAGACTTTGAACGTGCAAAATTTTTCCGGATGCTGCTGCGAATATGGGCGGGAGCAGGATATGACAATAATAATACACTTGTGTATAATAATTATATTGTACTCTCTCTCTTTCTATATATATATATTTATATATATACACACTAAGCAATAAAAAATGATAAAATGTGTCCGCATTCAAATGTACCGTCTGTTCCGGTTTCCATTGACACCGCGAACCATGCAGCTTCTTTTTTTTATTTGATTTTTATAATCTTTTAAAGATATATTATATAAAATAGGACGCTGCGCTACGGCTAAAATGAGCGCTTCCTCCATTTTTGAATTTCTGTACAGAGAGGTCACGCAGTGACGTATCGATCTTCTACTGGTCACACGTCTTCACGTGATGCGAATTCGCAGGTCAGAGTTCACCAAACTTGAACTTTGGAACGCAGCGAAATGCGAAACTTTTCGCACGAGCTTGCGTTTCCGGTCTGACGCATTCGCATGCATATGAATGGAAGTCAATGGAGCAAAAAATGCAGTGTGACAGCCGCTTTACACTCTTTATGCATGTTCGCTATTCCCAATTCAGAAGACCGCACACACAGCCTGTGTCTCTGAATGCTTCTCATACTCGCTCCTCTCTGCCGACACTAGACTTTGAACGTGCAAAATTTTTCCGGATGCTGCTGCGAATATGGGCGGGAGCAGGATATGACAATAATAATACACTTGTGTATAATAATTATATTGTACTCTCTCTCTTTCTATATATATATATTTATATATATACACACTAAGCAATAAAAAATGATAAAATGTGTCCGCATTCAAATGTACCGTCTGTTCCTGTTTCCATTGACACCGCGAACCATGCAGCTTCTTTTTTTTATTTGATTTTTATAATCTTTTAAAGATATATTATATAAAATAGGACGCTGCGCTACGGCTAAAATGAGCGCTTCCTCCATTTTTGAATTTCTGTACAGAGAGGTCACGCAGTGACGTATCGATCTTCTACTGGTCACACGTCTTCACGTGATGCGAATTCACAGGTCAGAGTTCACCAAACTTGAACTTTGGAACGCAGCGAAATGCGAAATTTTTCGCATGAGCTTCCGTTTCCGGTCTGACGCATTCGCATGCGTATGAATGTAAGTCAATGGAACGAAAAGTGCAGTGTGACCGCCCCTTAAGCCGTATTTAATTTCTTCTTTCGTGAGGGGGTTTGGCGTCACGGCATCTTTGTTTCCAGGTGGAACGTTAAAGAACGCGACACGCATGTCTCCCGGAAATCCTGTAAAATTCAACCAATCCGATGACGACTTCGACACTCCTGAAGTGTTTCCACTTTTGTGTCCCATTTGCATCAGACGTTTAGCCAATGGTCCGTGGGCGTGACGTCTGAGGCTGAGACTACACAATCCCTGGATTCAGACATGCCTTGTTGCCTTCCTAACTCTGTTTCTCAGCTTTCCAATGCAGCCTATGTTTTCATCTTTTTTTATAGCTGTACCCTTCCTTATTTATTCACTTGAATTTATCATCCATTACTCTGATGAAAGGGGAGTACTCTAATTAGATGTTCTCAAATGCAAATTCGTAATTATCTGAAAACGTGTTTATACTTTTAACCTGTCAGAAATTAGGTATTTCATATTGGTGCCTATTAACAGAAATTATGCTTATTATCATAACCAAACAAAGTAGTTTTGATAATTTTCAAATGCAGACATCAAATTACCCAAAATGATGGTTAGCAAACTCAATACTGTTGTTTTACACAGCTTTCTCTAAACCACTTGGTCAACAATTATCACACATGTTGTGACATTAAAAGAAGAATTATATATATATATATATATATATATATGACTTTCTTTCTTACATAGAGCACAAATCTTTTCAATACAGGCTAATGAAAGTGAATGATGACTACGGTTGTAAAAAGAATGCAAAAAGGACCACAGATGTATCATAGAAGATATCCTGTTCTGTGAACTGAAACGAACAAATCACTATAAAGATCCAATTCAAAAGCATGATTCATCGTGAATCTGACATCCCTCCTCACATGAGTCATATAGAGATCCAATTCATAAGAGAAATAAGTCATAAGGGAAATAACAGACTCATCAAAAAGATCTCACTCAAAAGAATGATTCACTCATAAAACGTAGATTGTTACTTATAAAACATAGATTGCTATATGAACCACTTTATGATGCTCACATTATTTTTTACAAGATATTCATTAAAAATGTATCTTTTGTGTTCCACAGAAGTAAGAAAGTTTGGGTTTTCACATTTGGGTGAACTATTCTACCAATGTGTGCATTAATTTGTAGGTTTGAATCCAACAGTCACATTCCCTCTCAGTTCCAATCACCTTTCCTTTCCTATAAGTAAGAAAGTGGTTAAAATAAAATCAGTTACAAGGCACCATCCATTCCTGCTAACAAAATTTGCTTAACAAAATTTATCCATGTCGAGTGGACAGTTTTTTCACCTCTCGCTGTGGCCTCATCCATCTCTCAAATAACACCAGACCATTCACTGTGCTGCGACAAATGGAGAAAGCCCCTATCAACAGCAATTCTGCTATCCTTTGTCTATACGTGTATGTGTCAACCACAAGACCGAATGACTGCATCAGCCAACGGTGACAACCCATGTGTCATCTAAAAAAAAAAACTCTGCCCTAAAGAAGACTAAGCCTGAAAGAAACACTCCCTGTCAACAAAAGTTTATGCTGTGCTGAGTCTGAAACTCTGAGCAAGATGCTATTTTAATGTCCTTCTTTGGAAGTGCATCAGGCCAATTTCTGCAGCACATAAGTCAGACCCTGCCTGTAAACAGAGACTAGGCTGTCCGGGCTTCTAGACAGAGATGCATCAAAAAGGTAACTGTGAAACAAACTGAATGTCACAGAAAAAAAAAAAAAAACAGGTGAAAAATTCTCATTTATTAATGTATATTAATGAACAATGAAACTGTGACATGTCACTTTAATGTAAATGTAATGTACATGCACATAAATGTAATGTAAAAAATAATGCAAATGTAGCTTACACATCTAAATTTGATCTCTGCGAGTTTTAGGAAAATGTATGTGAACTCTGCATTTACCTGGGTTTCATAGATTGGTCACAAAAATGATCTGATTTTCACAATAACTGACAAACCAAGAATATGTAAAGGGTTACAAATGAAAATTCTTTCATCATTTACTCACCCTCATGTTCCAAACCTGTATTTTTTTCTTTCTTACATTTCTTTCTTCTGCAGAACATAAAAGATATCTTAACCCTTGTGCTATGCTGCACATCCTTTAATTTGGTGTCCCTGGCCTTCCTTTAGCAGCAATTACATCCACCAAACAATTTTTGTAATTGCACCAGACCGGCTCACTGGTCAGGAGGAATACTGGATCATTCTGCTTCAGAAAACAGTTTCAGTTCAGCAAGAAAGATATACTTTTGTAACCTTTGCCAGCTGTATGCAAGTCAACAATTCTCAATCTTAGGTGTTCTGAGAGCTGTTTTGATCAAAGCATAGCTCACACGAGGCAGTGCTTTCCGTGAATAGCAAATTCTAAATTTCGCAGTGCTTTTATAAAGCACGCCCTTACACACCTCTGATCTCCTCCTCATTGATTGGACTTAGTTGACTTCTGACTCCAAGCTCTTGGAGAAGTCTTTACCCTTGGGATTCACATTTCCACCATGCACTAAGAATGTTTACACATTGTGTTCAATAAAGCATAAAAATGCATCATTAATGTATTATTTAAACAGACTTAGTTTTTGTAACTTAGCTGAAGATCCGATTCAAATTATTTTTTTTTATGAGCATTTTATGCATAACTTGTCACATACTTTTCCCTGCAGTGAAGTGATGTTGACTGGTGTTGATAAAAATAGTTTATGTTTTTTACGTTCAGTATTTTCTCATTTCACAGGTATGGTTTTGTTTTCATCAAATGTGTAGCATTCGGCCGCATTTAATATAAGAGGAGCACATTACAGCTGTTCTCTCAGACACAGTGCTGAAGGATCACATCTGAATTTGTCATTTCATCTGAAACAGTTCCATTTTAAAGCCGGTCTGCAGATTACTTCTTTAGGACTTTGGTAGCAAAACTTGAAGCACATTTTGAATGTTAAGATGTCTTCTCTCTAGATGTTGCTGCAGGTTGCTTTCAAAAATATGATTATGGCCTCTTAACTTTGAAATTCTGACCTGCTATTGTCTGAAATTACATTTTACCACCTCTCTGGACCAAATGTTATTGGATTAAATGTAAGTAGATTTATTGCTTCTATCTTCTCAAAAACAAACAATGTGGTCGGTCCACATTTTTTGTTGACATTTAGGCACAAAGAAAGCACAGTAAATCGATTGCAGCTCCAAATAAGATGACCTTGTCCTAAGAGAGAGGGATTGATCAATACCTACACTGGAAGGTGACCTCCTACTTGAGTCACCTGGGCTCCAGGTCTTCAGGGATGTGTGCTGTACATCTGAATTAGTGGAGCATGTGCTTTCCCATAGAACTAATGACTTCAGCTTCAAAAATAACCCCCTTGAAACAATCCATCACAGCTGGAGTTGAGCACGGTTCAATCTGCGTCCCGGTTTAGAGGTTTATTTCTGCTCTGGCTCATACACCCTGGTGACTATATGACTGGCATTGAGTGTTCAGCACAGCTATCAATCAAAAATGTGCATAGAGAGACCAACACATCTGTCAATGAGCAGAGCTGCACTAGTCCATCAGTTCTCTTCTAATGACCCCTACCTGGTGTAAACATAGAGACTGACTCGGCTTGCTCTGTCTGGTTCTCTAATGATGTGGACACTGGCCAGCTCAGTGGAGTTTCCATTAGAAGTTCATTGCACCTTCAGCTTTCATCCATCTAAAAGGCTTCCATTTGAAAACATCTAGTACCATGCAATAATAAAAAAAATGCCGTAGCAGAGGTACAATGGTGAATCCACAAATATTACCTGCAACTTATTGGTGGTGTCTGAAATATGAAAAATGCTGTAAACAGAGGTAGAAAGGCAACACGATGCATCTGAATCCAATGTGTGCATCACATTCCGTCTACTAAGATGACTTCAACTAGATGGATTTTAAAAGCACAGATGTATCTTTTGCTGCCTATGATATCCCATAATCCTGTGTATGAGGCTCTGTGGTTGGTGGAAAGAATGAAACAGCAATGTATTAAACAGTTGAAAGAAGTACATTTATTGATCATTTATGTATTTATGTATTTATTTATACATTATATACACACCACCATTCAAATAGTTGAGGATGGTAAGAGGTTTTATTTATTTATTTAAGTATCTTATTTGATTAAAAATACAGTAAAAACAGTAATAATGTGAAAGATTATTACAATTTAAAATAACTGGTTTCTAATTTAATATATTTTAAAATGTAATTTATTCTTGTGATTAATTTTCAGCATCATTACTCCAGTCTTCAGTGTCACATGATCCTTCAGAAATCATTCTAGCTAATTTGCTACTCAAAAAACATTTCTGATTAATAATCAGTGATTAAAATGTTTTTTTTTGTGTGTGGAAATGGTGTTACATTTTTTCATAATTTGTTGATGAATTGAAATTTAATGAAATAGCCTTTAAGTGAGTGAGTGAGTGAAGTGACATGTGGCCAAGTATGGTGACCCATACTTGGTACATTTATTTAGATCATTAATAAGTTGACATGATGAGGTTTGGAAGCCTGACTGAAACCAATTTTATGTAAACCCACAAACTTGTCCCTGCTAAGTCATTGACAGTCTTTTCTGAAATGCCTAATCACCCAAAGACAAAATTTTAATTTATTATTTGTTGTGGTCTATATTTTCTGATAAAAAGGTATAAAAGGAACAAAGTGGCAGCAAAAAGTAAAGAGACAGTCTATTTATTGTTTACTCAATTACTCAATAAATTACTCAAAGTGATCTAGAATGCTTTCAAAACAGCTAAATGGATCAGTACATTAGCATCAGAATGAGGTTTCTCAGCAGTATTGATACACAAACACTTTATATCACTCGAACCCGCTACCTTTGGTTTACGAGTCCGAATCTCTAACCATTAGGCCACGACTTCCCGACTTAATGTTACTTTTAATCAATTTAAATCTTACTTCAAACTTTCATCAGTAACTTTTTCTTTTAATAATTAATTTAATAATTTATTAATTATTAATTAATTAATTAATTATTAATTACAAAGACACACACACACACACACACACACACACACATACATACATACATATATATATATATATATA
>NW_015548473.1:296170-301645 GCF_001515605.1 Sinocyclocheilus anshuiensis
AGTCATCATACTTCCCTTCATCACCTCATCTGCCCACGATCTCCACAAACAGTCCTAACTTCCTAAAGACTTTTGTAACCAGCAGCAAGCGCTGCATTAAAAAAACAATAGGACATTTTGTTGAGCACTGATTTCAGTTCAGGCACAGTGCTATACATTCTGTGGACAAAAAAGCATTATACAAGTCACATTATCTGACATTCAAATTGTCAGCTTTATCACTGAAGAGGCGTCGCATTGCAGTTTAGTATAGCAATTCAAAATATGTCCATGCACAGTATGCACCGCTCCCTGTTATTTCCAAAAGGCCTCGGCTTTACACAATTCAGAGTCTCCATTAAAGTCCATTAAAATACACGCAGCCAAGAGAGGGAGGTGGAGAGATTGATGGATCTGTTCATTAACCATGTTGCAGTGTTAAAAGCATGCTGGCAGGATTAGTGACAGCATTGCTTGTTTAGACAAATGCCTCGCCATTTTTGTTTTTCACTTCTATTAAGAACAATAAGGGCCAAGGCATTTAAAAAAAAAAATGCTTCAACACTTTTGTCTCTCTAGAATCAATCAGCTATGCTGCTGTGACATGACCACACAGGTCACTGGGGAAAGATAATTTTCATGAAAGCTTGTTGCTTGTTGCTTGTTTCTTATATTCTCTCTTCCTCTCAACATAAAGTGTAACTCAACAGGGGACGTGGCACTGAAAACAAAAGCGGCATATGGTTTATGCTCACTTTTTTGACCTTTGCTTCCCATCATTAATCAAAGATGCAGCATAGGCCTTTTAATGCGGGAAACCACAACACACTCTGTACTACTCTGCACTATAAAAAGAAAAAAAAAAAAGAAAAAAAAAACCCAGATCTTTCTAGCTAAAAAAGTGTGTGGTTGCATCTAAAATTTCTAGTTGACTTGTTAAAATTTTGTAAATATTGAGACAAATGTAATTACCTGGTGATTCATGTATTGTATACATATGTGATTAATGTATTGCTTTTATACAAAAGTTTTAAAACAAGAAGCAAACATCAAATAACTCATGTTTTTGCTTGTGTGATATTGCTTAATTTCACATTTGAGGCTTCTATCTAAAGCAACTTTCAAAGTATCACATCTGTATGTGAGATGATAAGAGTGAATCTGAATATTGCATCTTATATTTACTGTGACACGTGCTCTTTAGGTTCCACATATGCAGTGTTTCTCAGCAAATATAGATTTTTGTGCTGAAATTATTAACAGGCTGACTCAATTTTAACGAACTGAATACAACATTACCAAAAATTATAGAAAGGGTTCCCACAGTTTTTGATCAATAAATATCCATGACATTTTCATTGTATTTTTGTGGTTCCCTGATAAGGTATTTATTTATTTGTTTGTTTATTTGTTTACATTTAGACTAGTTCACTAAAGATTTATTAAAACCTTGAAAATAAATCATGTGAAATGAACTGACTTAAAAGAAAACATTTTTAAACTCAGACATTACAGTATTTTCATTGCTATTTTACATTATTACTACTACTACTAGTATTAATATTGTTATTATTAATAATAATAATAATAATAACAACAAATTAAATAAGACAAACCAATACACTCACTCCAACAGAGCGCTCCATTCCCAGCAAGCTATTTTAACTATGAGAGCAATATTTGGTCAATGAAATGTTTTAGAGTATATCATAACTATAAGGATTGCTAGCTATATTCATTAAAAAAAAATCATGAAATAAAACCGACGGAGTAGATAAAGTTGAGCTAGTGCCAGAATGATAGTGATTTACCAAACCTGGAGATCTATCACAACACTAAAAGACACCACACACACACACACACACATATGCGCTTCTTTCCCTGCGTGTCAACATACACGTCTACACACTCCAATATCTTCTCTAATACCGTGTATTTTCCGGTTTGCAAGAGAGAGATTGGATTCTAGCCTGAGCCTTTCTTATGAGTTTGCGCACAAATAAGATTGAAAATTGTATCCGCATAATTCCAGATTGCATTACAGCAAATACATTGTGTACTCTCCTCAAGGGGCTATTTCTCAGAATATCAATGATCGTGTAAGGGACAGTAAAGAAGAATGAAACTCAGAGACGAGACAAAGAGGAAAAGAGTGAGGAACCCAAGGAAAAGATATTTATAAAATTTCAGTGAAATTACAGAAAAAGTATGGCCTACTATTTGTGACCAAACCGGTCTGAAATACTGTAAAAAACAAAGAAGAAAATGGCATTCACCTCCCACGTGAATTTCTGAGAAGATTATAAATATTTGAACACATGGTTGTTTAAACAGACACATAACATTAAAACGCTGCCTCAGTATGCCTGTTGCTGGGTAGACACTAATAAATCAGCAAATCACCAATATCTGTAGAAGAATGTGTTCAATTTGCTCTCCAGGAATGCTGTGAAGTGCTCCCAGACTAGCTGTGAGAACATGATCTGTCGGTGGATCACGGTGAAAGTTCATCGACTGAACCCACGATGCTTAGTTCTCCAATAAGATATTGGTCAACACCACCAGAGACGCCCTGAAGCAACGAGTGGGCTCAGAATCCAGCACTTTCACTGTTAATCTTGTAAACAATTTATTCCCACCCACACGCTCTCTTGCTTTTCTCCTCAGTATTGTGGGTTGGGCATTATGGCTATTTGCTATACTCGTGGTAAACGCATATGTGAAACTGAATATGCCTAGTTTATATGCAGCTCAACATTTCTCTTTTTGGATTTTGAACAGCTATATTGCTTTTGCTTTGCAAAGCCGTCACTGCGATGGTAACCTAAGGTACAAAAGATAAACGGTACCTCTTTGTACCTTATTTTCCCCTAAATGGTACATTTTAGTATATATTTGTAGCTTTCGAAAGGGAATCTCTTTAGAGACAGTCCTGTACCTTTTTTTCAAATAATGTATTCATAGATTTACATACGTAAGTAACACTTTACTCGTGTACACAAATATTTTTTATGTTTTGCCATTGAAATGTACGATATGGACGTATTGACAGAATCTAAGCTGTAGTATTTGTGTATGCACAGCCTTAAAAATGTAAAATCCTTTATGAATCCTTCATATTCTAAATACACTATAGTGCTTAAACATTTGGGATTTTTAATTTTTTTTTGGAAAGAAATTAATACTTAAAAAAAAAATTGGAAATACTTTCAAAACATTAGAACATTAAAAATTCATTTAAAAAGCATGTTACTCCACCACTACCTGAAAAATATCCTTTTCTCAACAATAAAACATAATAGGCAAAAACTTTAAAAAGTAGATACAAATTTAAATTTCGGTGACAAATAAATAAATAAATATATATTGTTGTATTTGTATTGCTTTTTTATCTAGAGTTGTAGAAAAATAAAAGTTAAATTATGAGAGAGCTTTATCAATTTTACAATTTTAAAGGCTAAAGTGATGAATTCCAGAATAGAAACGTCTCTAAAGTTGGTTATACGTGAAATGCTTATATTGTAGATGCTGTTAATACATCAATAATGTACCTTTCAATGTCTAAACTTTTAAAAAAAATGTATCACATTTTAAATACCATTGCAGATGATTGAATCCAGTACAACCAGGTGCTATCTGCACTGGTATAGTGCTATGTATATATGAAGAGTTTGGTTTCAAAACGCTATAAATCCATTTTGATTAATTTGAGTAAAAATGTGTTTTCTTTACCAAGAAAGTGGGAAGATGAAAACCAATATTTTCTGTTTCAAACTTTCACATAGCATCTTTAGGTTATAATAACATGAAAAATTCAAATCCAGATTTTGATTTTCAAAGATTTATTATAAAATTATAAAAATAATATTATTTTTTTTCCAAAAATGCAATAAATCCATGACACATTTTTTATTTTTTTTTCCAAAATGCAATAAATCCATTGAATCAATATAAAAGTTTTTTTCATATTGAAACCGTTGAAAATACACAACATAGTAAGTTGATCCACATATGACAAGCCTCTGAACTTGGTCAATACTAATCTTATATGCAGGCACTGGACTAAAAATACATTCAATCAGTCATAGCTCCAGAGTTTGAAAAGTCCTTGTTGGTGCGGGTGAGGAGAAGAAGTTCATCCGTTTTGTTAGGAAGGGAACAGACATTCGCGAGATGAATGCTTGGGAGCGCAGTCCGAAAGCCTAGCTTCACTAGGGCGCCGGCGCGTTTCCCTCTTCTGCGTCTGCACGCGCGTTTGAACAACACAGCTGTACCTCTAGAATGTCCAACAAAACGTCCGAATAATCAGGACGTTTTGTGTGTTTGTAATTTTAATATTTTTATCTATAGGCCTATACAGAAAAACTACAGAGCTTCCAGTAGGTTATTTTACAGAGCTGTAAACACGGGAATCTCCGACCGCATGCAATCTTTGACGAACACCCAATTCATATATCAAACTAGGCTATATGTTATTAAATTGTACATAGGTTATATATCAGATTGTTTTATTTACAAGTTTCATGTTCGTGTTTATCCCGTTTTTTCCCCCGTTGCATCTGAAAATTACTTTCAGAATTTTTTTTTTTCAAAGCAGCCCCCCCCCCCAAAAAAAAGTGCGGCCCCCCCAATAAATTGTGCCTGCCCCCTCACTTTGTGCGCTCTGGCACCGACCCTGTATACACTTAATTGTATTCCAGCTTAATATGCAGAAACAACTATAAACTAACAATTTTTTGTCCCAGGTCTTGTGAATTTAAGCAGCCCTGGATGTGCTACACCATAAAATGTGCCATACATCTTTTAACTGGGGCATAATGAATTCAGGGTCATGGCACAGCACTCCTGTATGTATGTTTCATCAGAAAATGTGGTGATGAGAGGTTTTACCACAGTGTGTGAATAGTCTTGATTTCTAGAGGAACTTTACACCAGGACATCCTCACAATGTATTCCTAAAACCAAGCAGCCTAGTAGCAAGAGCCTTTTTTAGGAGCCCATGGGAGAAGAGAGATCAACAGAGGAAGCGAGGAAGCAAGAAAAGAAAGTGAAAGGGAGAAAGAATAGCTCTGAGCACAATATAGGGCCTCAGACTGAGTTATCTAATGGATGCTCTTTGGCTATTCGAACAGGGGAAGAAAGACAGAACAGTCCATCCTCTGTTGTCATTCTCCATGATCTGATGGATTTCATGGAAAAGGGAATTCTTGTTTGTCCGTGCAGAGGGACCAGGACATAACTATCAGGATGAGCTGCAGTAACGGGGAGCTGGATGTGTTGAGATGTCAGGTCAGACTCCTTCTCTAGAGATGTCACAAGACTTGTCCTGCTGGGATTGCTGGTGACAGGGCCAGTGGGCTGCACCCAAGCAAGAGGCAGGTAATGGGACCGGCTTAATGGGACTCTCACGCACTCTTAATGGGGTCTCACGCACACACACACACACAAACAAAAAAAAAAAAAAACACTCTGGGGCTGAAAATCTGTGACTTTCTC
>NW_015548473.1:301778-302690 GCF_001515605.1 Sinocyclocheilus anshuiensis
AAAAAAAAAACACTCTGGTGCTGAAAATCTGTGACTTTCTCCTTTCGCGATGGTGGCAGGTGAGCACCAGCAATGGACACGTGAGCTTGTGTTTGAAAAATCAAATTCTCTTACATGAACCAGAGTGAAAAGCCATCAGAGGATGCAGAACCAAATAAATGTATGAACCTGACTAGCCTAAAGCCACACCACAAGTGATGACTTGTATTTTTAAATTTACAGGGGCTGCACGATCGATACTTGCTTATTGGGAGTGTAGGATGAAAGGAATGAAAAGAGAAGGGCCAGAGGGAAAGTAGCTACAGCCATAATTTCAATAGCAAGTTCAAGTTTGCAATCTGAGATGTGGGAGGAGTGCAAGACATAAAATGCATCTGGAAAAAGCTTCAAAATGTTTTCAAAATATAAATGCAGTGGTGTCAATGCTAAGGTGGGTAGCCCCAATTTAAAGCTGAATTAAGAAAATTGCTGCAATGTCAATAGAAGAACCAGATGAAGCAATGCCAGCAGAGGGATGAAAAACAGCATCTGTACCAGTTGAAAAGCATTTCTATACAAAGATGTGTGTGTATGCAGTATACTTCCTTTTTTTCTACATTACATTTCTTTATTTTGTTAATCATGTCTTCTACATGTACATCCTTATTTAGTCTTTTTTAGTCTCAATTTATCAACTAATTAATCATTTGAAAAATTGATCAATAGGACATACCTGATTCACCTAGTTTCTGTGCACAACAATGCGTAACACCAACAAATTAACAAGTGGATACTGAAAGCAACTTTTTATAAAAATTATTTGTAGCTGTAAAAATTATTTGTATTGTAATTATTTGTATATAAAAGTCAAATCTTTCATTATGCACCCTCACCCCCACATTGCTTGAAACAAAAATGGCAATGTTCAGTTGC
>NW_015548473.1:302783-314934 GCF_001515605.1 Sinocyclocheilus anshuiensis
GTTTGTTGGGGGGGGGGGGGGGGGGGGGTTGGAAGCTGGTCACTTTGCACTTTGCAGCACTTTTACAATTCCATACAGAACTATATTTTCCTTATGCCTCACCTCACTTAAAGTTTAGAATATTTCACCCAAAAATGAAAATACTGTCATTTTTACTCACCATCATGTTGTTTCAAACCTGTATTTTGAAGAATGTTGGTAACAAAACAGTTTTGGTTACCACTGACTTCCACTGTATGAAGAAAAAAAATACTGATACTCAGCCACTATATAATGGGATTATTTTGGTTATAAAGTGAGCCAGTACTACCACTTGTGATCTCTTTTATATATATACAAAAGGTGCACAATGCTCCTGACACTCAGTTTAGCTCCACAGTTCCATTTTGTGTGAAGTGGCATGGAACAAGTAAGGTGCTGGTGCTCAATGCATTCCAATTCTCAGAGCCACCCTCAAACAAACTTTAAAAACAGCCCAGTAGTTAAACTTGTCAGAGTTCCCAAAGTGTTTCAAGTTAAAGTGGGGCGACCTCAACTATTTCTTGGTTCTGTTCAGCATCTCTCACATCCTAGAGGTTTTTGTTTCTTGTCCAATAACTGATACAATTTTTAACCATATTTCATCAGCATCAGATACAGTGGGTGATTCAAAACCCAGCGAACTACCTTGCTGTCTACTGCCACCATTGGTATCATGTCAACTGAAATGCAACCTCATTAGGGATTTGGAATAGTCTACATATTAAAATATTACACATTAATGGAGACTACACCCCATTATTACAAAGAGCACTCCTCAAAGAATATTGCTAAGCTAATGACACAATGCTCTAAAAAGCAGAAATCCACAAAAATGTTGGATTAAAAAGTATGTTTTAATTGGACTGAATTATTTCATGTTTTTTAAGTAGCCTACATTTATATTCTGCATCTTGCTATTTGTTTCACTTGAGCTCTTCCACAAAAGTTAACTAAATTAGAGTTAGTTAACTAAAACTAAAATCAAAAACATAAAATGTATGTAAACTTTAACTGAAATAGTAAAATATAAAGTAAAAGAAAGAAACAACACTGGTCCGAGTGATGGCCTTCTCCATGAAGGATACGTGGCATACTGCCTTAAAATTTATCCCAAAGAAGATATCTTAACTTATTTTACCTTTCGGAAACCACCATTGTGTTGTGAGCACATCTATGATGCCTTTAAATGCTGTCTATGTAGAATAGGCAGTTTGAGTAGAAAGGAACTTGTATCTGGTGACGCATTAGACATACTGTATACAGAGACACCATCATTAGAATACTTTAATCAACGTGGGAAAATAAATGAATCATCAGAGTTATTAAACTTGTCGAGTGCCAGACATGCATGAACACAATACCATATTTTATCATCCCCTGCATTCTTCTAATTAACTACTTATACAACAGTGAGCGATTAGCTTATTGTGTATGGTATCTGTGGCATTCCACATTCCAATTTTATACAGTAAATGTGCTTAATTATTTATGATTACAGACTCCCTTTGTCTCTCTTTTTTTGTACGTGTGTGACCCGGCACATTTATAACAGTCATTCAATTGTTATACAATTAGACCCTCATTAACTAATGATTCTCTGCACCAAAAATGTCATTACCATTCGCCTCACACCTCATGCACTAAGCTTTCAATTTTTATTTCGCTAAACTGTATGAAAAGTGCACTTCAATCTCCCGAAGTTCAGTTCAGTTCATGAAAGCAGGCTTTTGGAGACTGAAATCATGATACTTAGATCTCATTTACATGCTGCTGTCAAAACCCCCAATTAAAATGGCATAAACAAACAGAATAATTGTTAAAGGTTTCATACTATCTTGAATTTTAATTCAATATTTCACTTGAATATTTCATCAGCTCTGAACAATGTTATGCTAAATGATGGCTAGAAAAAAGATAACTGGTTCTCTAAATTACTTTAAAAAAAGCAATTATAACCTACTGGTAAGCTTGCAATGGCTCACTCTGATACTCAATGTTAAAATCATATCAGTTGAAATGACTTACAGATACTTGCATCAATAACAAACTGACACTTACAAATGAAAATAACTAAGACAAATGCTTGAAAAGGTTTAGGACTCCAGTTTTGGGCCAAGAACGGCAAGCAATAAATGACAAAACAAAGGATTGTGAGCAGGCAATAAAAATGCATCTTTTCCAAGCATTAGAATGAATGTATACTTTAAGGAATAGTTCACCCAAAAATGAAAATTTGCTGAAATTTTACTCACCCTCAGGCCATTCGAGACATAGATGAGTTTGCCTCTTCATCGGGACAGATTTCGAGAAATTCAGCATTACATCACTTGCTCACCAAAGGATCCTCTGCAGTGAATGGGTGCTGTCAGAATGAGAGTTTAAACAGCTGATAAAAACATCACAATAATCCACAAGTAATTTGCATCTTGTGAAGTGAAAAGCTGTGCGTCCGTATAAAACAAATCAATCATTAAGGCATTTTAATTTTAAACCGCTGCTTCTGGTCAAAATCCGAGGCCAGAACACTAAGCTTTTCGCTTCATAAGACGTTAATTGATGGACTGGAGTCATGCGGATTACTGTGATGTGGATTATTGTGATGTTTTTATCAACTGTTTGCACTGTCATTCTAATAGCACCCATTCATTGTAGAGGATCCGTTGATGAGCAAGTGATGTAATGCTACATTTCTCCAAATCTGTTATGATGAGGAAACAAACTCACCTACATCTTGAATGGACTGAAGGTGAGTACATTTTCAGACAATCTATTCCTTTAAAGGGGTCATATGATGCTTTTTTAAAGATCGTTATTTTGTGTATTTGGTGTAACAGAATATGTTGACATGCTTTAATGTTCAAAAAACACATTATTTTTCAAATACTGTACATTTATTGTAGGTCCTCTATGCCCCGCCTCTCTCAAACGCTTCGTTTTCTACAAAGTCCCTCCTTCCGACAAGCGCAGTCACTCCAAAGAGAAAGGAAAACTTGAAATCGCATCATATGACCCCTTTAAGGTCAATATATCCTCAATCCAATGCTTTTATTGAGTTGACCTTGCCTCGGAATGAGATTTTGGAACTTAGCATTCAGTAAGGTTATGAAGTTCAACAGTCTTCTGCACTCTGTGGGGTTCTGGTGGACTTCAAAGACGATTAAGCTCTTATAAAATGAGTTGATTCTGTTCTGATAGAATCAGAGGTGGGGGAGGGCTTCAAATCGTTTAAGTCAGAAAAATAAATAAATAAGTAAGTGTCTGAAGGGCATAGTTAAAATTAGACAGATGTGAGCTTGTTTGGGTTTATCCTTTTGGTTTGTTTGTGTCAAAAACAACCTAGGGCTATTTTAATAAGCCTTAACTATTTCATAAACACCAAAGAGGACACTTTAGATTAGATTTTAATATATTAGGAAGATCACACCAGAATCAATGAAGATCATAGGACACGCATTGATTCCATCCGTCTCATTTGTTTCCTCTATCACAGATCAATAATGTGTATAGATCACAGTCTGGGAGGGATCAGTACAGCAACTTATTCCTGTCACTAAGGCTTGAGATTGACGTAAACGCACATACTTGAGCAAAGCCTAATGTCTGGCCTTTGCTGCCGAGTGAATGAATCGAGCAGAGACTATCTATCTAATTTCGTATGGCACCTGTGTCATATAGATTTTCCCCAAAAACTCAATTTAATAGACCACCATGGGAAAAGTTTATGAGAGTTCTGTAAAATTAATAGATTTATTTTACTGCCTTAATAGAAGATGTTTTGTCTGCAGAATTGTGGCACACTAAAAATTGTAACTAAACCACACACACCCACACAGTAATAATAAACAGTCTGTATAGACCAAAATTAACTATCAACATCAGATATAAGCCTGCAGCCGTATTTTGCAGTCTCTGAGGGTTATATGTTGCACTGATAAACAAAATAAACTGCCCTCCTTGTCACCATGAGTTAATTGCCTCTGGGTTCCAAAACTGGACCACAAATGTTTATGCGTATTATGTATTCATGTAGTTAGCTATCAGTGTTTATAATTCTCACTTTCCCAGTCCTGAAACAGATCCTAATGTTCCATAAACCCTTGAGGGTCAGTGGTGATATTGTTGCTTTTTTTCTTTCAGCATGAATAAATAATTGACCTATTTACATAGCATTTAGGTGCACCAGAAACATCACTCCACAAACTATGCTTTAAAAAAAAATGTTTGTGAGCATGTTTTTTTTTTTCTATTGTAGTTGAACTACATAATAGTAATTCATGTTTGTTGAAAGAGATGAAGAGGGCAATGCTGAACAGAGTTGACCTGATTTAGTCAAACTCAAGTTGATTCAGTTTGATTCAATTCAATTCCTCATATATGAATGCTTCTTAAAAAAAACTAACAAAAAATAAAACATTTCTAACATTTAACATAACATACAACATTTAACACACACACATTTTCTCTATGCCTATGCCTTCATCTCACTTTCATTCTCTGCTTAAAACACATCAGCTGTACTTTATGTGAGACATGAGAACATGAGGCACACATCTCCGTGACAGCACGAGGAAAGACGGTGCTCGATAGACATGTTTTTATAAAGCCATAAAGATGGGCCCATCTGCTACTGCCAATTATCTCAGCAGCAGAAAGAAGTGCAGGTTTATGACTTCATACAAAGCCTACAGCACTGAATATAAACAAGTGTGAGAGAAATAACCTGCAGGTGATGGGAGAAATTCATCTGACAGGTGCTCATCACGTGGGCCTCCTTTGAAAACCTGGTTTAACTTTCTGAGTTATAACATACAGATGAGATGTATGATGTTGAGAATTTAAATGTGCAACATTATGCACAATATAAATATATTGTGCATAATGTTGCACATTTCAATTCTCAACTGCTTTCACAAAAGCCAAACGAGACATCTCATCTGTATGTTATAACTCAGAAAGTTAAACCAGGTTTTCAAAGGAGGCCCACGTGATGAGCACCTGTCAGATGAATTTCTCCCATCACCTGCAGGTTATTTCTCTCACACTTGTTTATATTCAGTGCTGTAGGCTTTGTATGAAGTCATAAACCTGCACTTCTTTCTGCTGCTGAGATCATTGGGAGTAGCAGATGGGCCCATCTTTATGGCTTTATAAAAACATGTCTATCGAGCACCGTCTTTCCTGGTGCTGTCACGGAGATGTGTGCCTCATGTTCTCATGTCTCTCATAAAGTACAGCATAAAGTACAGCGAACAGGTGTGGCAGTAATCAGGCCTGGGTGTGGCTAGAGAAATTGAACTCAGGGGTGATAAACCACAGTTTTAACAGGGGGGCAAACACTTCTTCACACAGGGCCATGTAGTTTTGGATTTTGTTTTCCCTTAATAATGAAAACCTTAATTTAAAAACTGCATGTTGTGTTCACTTGTGTTATTTTTGGCTAATATTTAAATTTGTTTGATGATCTGAAACATTAAAGTGTGACAAACATGCAAAAAAATAAGAAATCAGGAAGGGGGCCAACACTTTTTCACACCACTGTGTATATATATATATATATATATATATATATGTGTGTGTGTGTGTGTGTGTGTGTGTGTGTGAGAGAAATGCTTTGTTGTCACACTACATAATTATCCGGACAACTTAATTGTGATAGAAGAAAGTTGTGGGCAATAAGAACACAATGACCTTGAAGCACTATTTCTGTTTCCCACAAAAATAAGTTAATTATCTGTTCTACAAAAAGACAAAATATCATTCTATTTTTGAATAACATTTATGCCCTGCACCCTGAACGAACAACAGAACTTCAAGACATTCTATCCTGAGGAACTTTAGCTTTGGAATTTATACGAAACACTAACTGCTTTACGTTAAAAAAAAACAACGACAGTAATGGCTGCTGTTATAATATAATGGCTGATTTGTCAGTTCTAATTGGAGCTATGATTGTCTGAAATGGTGTCACCATTGCAGTGATTAGAAATGATACACCACTCACCCCCTTGACCTTCCTCTACAGACCACACATGTTCTCTCTTTTTACATAGCTTATTAATTGCATCTTGCCCACTGAGGATGTGGGTAATTCAATATAACGTCATGTTCTCACACTAGACTCGTCTGGATTAAATGTCCATCAGACTGCTGCACTTTATCACAATATATTTCGTGGCCACATACTACTCTAGTATTACAGAAATGATCTGTTCTATTCCAGCCAGAAAGGTTTTAGAGATGAAATGTAAATGTAGAGGATAAAATAAATCTAAATGTGTCACAAAATAATAAAACTGAACCCATATTCAACTTAAAGGTCTGTCCGAACCAACTGAAATGAATTACTGCTTAGTCGTATGCTAACTGGCTCTCTGTATTGCTGTCTAATCAAATAATGTCATCAATAAAACAAACAGAGTTGTACAGCGGAAATAAACATTAAATCAGCTGTCAAAATGATTCAAATATTACCATCATTATTTGCCTCCATTTGTGGATGCCAACATCTCATAAAAGGTTATTTAAAACATCATAAACCAGAATTTATAGTTTGCTTTTAATCACCACTGCAGACGCAACAATAACAGTCAACATGTCTTCATCTGATCCTAATAAACATTTACACTACCAGTCAAAAGTTTGAACACAATTGACTGAATTTATGAGCTGAAAAACTGTTTGATCTAAAGGCTTATGCATAAATGATTGAGATTATTTTTGTAAAACAAATATAAATTGTTATATTATTCTCTTCTTTACAAACCCATTTTTAATGAAAAAATAATACTGGGAATTTTGGGTATGAAATGATATTCTAATATTCGGTAGAGAAATAGCTATAAAAAATGAATGAATATTATAATATATTTAGATTTATATATTATATAATTATTTATCATTTCTATAATTTATAGAAATATTCTAAATAATATGTCTTCATTACTCATACTTTTGGGTCTGTATATGAAAATACATAGCTGTGGTCCCATGTAAGAGAATCATAATATTTGGAGCTCCTTGGTATTTAAAAATTGAAAAACCCTGGACTGAATGTCACTACCATTATTGACATCCTGCTAGATATCAAAGCTAAGCTCACTGAGTTAGTTTGTGCTTTACTGTAACTTGCAGTGTATGCCGTGGAAATTGAACAGCAAAGAGATACCAAAACATTAATTTAACTTTCTTTGACAAATGAAAAACTTTCCCTTCTTCACAGTCCTACTGAGAGGCATCTGAAAATAGATGCAAGATGTTACCAAGCAGTGTTGACTGATCATGAAAGCAAGTATGACTCTTTGAGCAGACTCATGTGGTATGATGTGAGCGTGCAATTCAAACTTTAATTGCCTACCCCGTGTATCTGTTCCCGCAGGCAACAAGGTGTAGTGTCTTGAGAACAGAGCACCCAGAGCCATTATTTCTCCTTTCTGTTTTGCAGATGAGCACAGAGTCCCACTGTACATTATTAGTGTTGTCATGTTAATAAAGCAATGTCATGACAATAAAGCAGACTTGACTTGACTTGACTTGACTTAATATGAGGTGGTTTAAAAGCACCCTTTAACATGCCAATACGTTGCACTACAAATATGAATGTTCTGCAAATGAATAGTGAAACTATGTCAGATATCTCTATTTAAAGAGTCTAACTGACGTAAATTACTTCTCAGGTATAAAGGGATTTAGACCAACCGTTGAAGTGTTACAGAACATCATAGGAATGGTAAACTAAATTGCCAGTCAAAAGCCAAACTTTTCTTTAAATGCAACTGCCATTATGCTACTGATCTGTTTATAGGCAGTGCCCAAATGTCTGAAAGGTTATTCATTCCAAAAGGTTACAGTGTGAGAATTACTGTCAAACTGGATGGACTGACAGTCCCCTGCAGTTTACTTAGATTAGGCCCCTGTGTGGAGCATATATGACTCAGAGAACAAACAGTGTTTGTCTTATGTCTAAATTACTCCATGTTGTGTTGAAGCCCTAAAAGCAAGTCATTAATGTGCTATTTGAGCAGAAAACAACAGAAAAAAAGTCTAAATGGAATCTGATTTAGATCTTGGGAGCTTTTATAATGTGCATGCTGTAAAAGCAACTTAGTGGAAAAAGATGGCCTCTCCTGAAATTACATCAGTTAATGCTTCCAGGAATAAGTCATTTGTTCAAAACTCATTCAGAGGCCTACGTAAGACTTTAAATAAACTGTTCTCCCTTTTAATTTTTCAAGGACGTCTGATACATTGGCTGCATGATGGTATGCATCCTAAAATTGCAGGGTCGATGGTGTACAAAGATTAAGAGCTTGTTCGCATAGACAAAATCTTAGTGACGGTGACACTAAACATCTGCGATTTGTCCTCACAGACACCTGAAGTACTCATCTCTTCTCAGCAAATGGGCTAATGAAAAGCATCTTTGTGCTCCTAGTCTCTATTGTGGTAAGTATTGAGAATCTTTCTTTGTGCAGATGTTGCCAAATGTTTCAAGGGGGTATTCCAATTTTTCACCTCTGAGACATTTATAACACTTGCATGGCTATCGGAGAAACTCAAACTTTTACCTAGGCAACTGCTGCAATACTTAGAGATAAGTTAACAACCTCACCAACCTTAACTATTTAGTGAAATACAGTGCAACATCACAAGTCATCTCACACTTTAAACATTGTTCCTTGTTTCTCCTTGCTAAAATGATTCAAATGATTTAAAAATTCAAATGAAATGCTTAATGCTATGTTCTGATTAGTTGTGTCAGTGAGCTCATAATTGCTAGCGGTCTTGTTTGTTTTCATTCAGAGGAAGAAGCAATGTTCCAGCACAATGCAAGTGCTCCCTCGGTTGATTTTAAATGATACTGCATGTCCTTGCTCAATCAAAGTGTGCTTTGCTTTTTAGATAATTGATTTACATATCAGCAATACCCCACAAGGTTATTACTGACCCATCATTAAATTCTACACTTTTTTTTTTGAGAATTCTCAATAAAGTTGTCCAAATATAACACAAAGTATACAGTATTTGAGAATAAATTTCAATTCCAATTAAATTACTAAAATATATAATACAGAATTGGGTCATTCCGCGTCAAATCAACCAAATTTCAGAAACTTCCCCGACTCAAATTTTTGATTTTTTTTAAATATCTTTTTCTGTAGAAAGACAAATATAAAAAGTGATGAAAGCCAAAATATTAAATGTCACAGATTTACTGAATAATCCACTATTTTGGAGAGGAGGGTCAAAATGACGATTTTCACCTGAGATTTGGAGCCAATTTACAGGGATGTAAAAAGCTGGCAGCATCATTATTTTATTTTTACACAGAGATTGGCAAAAAACACTTCTTGTGTTTTTGACTCGTGTTTGCATGCCTGTACTCAAGAAGTATTTAAGATATCTTAATATCCTTTTGTATTCTTGTTCTTAACAAACTTTCCTTTTAGTATCTTCATTTTAAAGGCCCTCAATGGTTCAGTCCCAGAGATATGGAGATTTTAATGCGGCTCCATGAGTAAATTGGTAAATTGTTCACATTTTCAGTGGTCGAAAACCAAATGTGGGTCATTTTTACATACAGCTGATACTTTTTTATTTTAAAGGTGCCATAGAATGGAAAACTGTATTTACCTTGGCATAGTTGAATAATAACAGTTCTGTACATGGAAATGACATACCGTGAGTCTCAAACACCATTGTTTCCTCCTTCTTATGTAAATCTCGTGCATGCAAAAGACCACTGAAAAATAGGCGAATCAGAACATAACACAGACTGTGACGTTACAGTCGGGATCACTAATAGTTACCCCTAACATTTGCATATACCCGCCCATGTTCTATGCCAGCCGCCAGCCGAACCTGCACAGCCAAATCATCAGAAGTTCTGCAGGTATTGTGAAGAAACAAGTGAGGATAATAGCGAAAATGGCAGATCATGGAAATAAATGTTATGTTCCAGGCTGTGCAGGGGATGTGATGTGCAGGGATGGGTTGGTGTCTGTATTCAGAAAGACACGGAAAACAAATAATGCGTTCTAATAAAATAACGCGAGCCACTAAAGGGACATGTTAGCTGCTTGCTAGCGGTAGCCTGTTACATTACAGTACATAAGATTTCACTTACCACATAAACAGAGTAAGGAGAGATGACTGAGGATGATGGCGAATGATTTACAGATCCTGAGCACCACTGACAAGCATCTGATCTTGTAAAATGTGTGTTAAGTACTGCCGCTGTAGCTTATACAGATCACGTACGATCGCAAATGAAAGTAAAAAGCGATCGTGCATTCGAAAGCAGTTTCAATGCCCCGCATATTAATAGTGGCTCCCTGATGCCCGCATTTTATATACAGTATAATTACCCAACGATATAACTGCGAGAGAAAGTATTGAAATATATATTTTCCCTGTGTTTCCTTCCTGCTGTGTGAGCTACTGAAATGAGTCGCACTGCGAAACAGCCAATCAGAGCAGAGCTCAACATTATTATTCATGACCCTTCCAAATAAGGTAAAAACAGACCATTTCATTCTAGGGACAAATCCTAGGGTTGTAAATAGACATGTAAAACCATTTCTAGAGATTTTTTGCCCTTACCTAAGCGACATACCTTCTATGTAGATATCAGAGAACAATTTAAAATGTTGTATCAATGCATTCTATGGCACCTTTAAAGCTGCAGTCTGTAAGTTTTGCCTCTCTGTCGCCATCTCTGTTTGAAAACCTGCAAATGCAGCTGTGTGTGGAATTATCTTCCTTGCGTGGGTTGTGCGGCGGCACAGCTCCAGCGCGGATGAATCTAATGTTTTGAGGAGTATGCGTGGCAGTCAGTCACCGCACCGGTGTGGATATCGTACTTTGCACTCACAGATTCTAGCCTAGGTCTTGGAATATATGACTCAAATAAGCATTTTCACCGGATATTGTCATCTGAACAAGTAAGTAACAAGTCTGCCACGTTTGTTCTGACACGAGCCGTTCGTTGTAGTTCTTGAAAAGGAATTTTTTAAAAACGAAATATCTCCCTTTGGAGTTTTGAGACTTTGAGATTTGTAACTTTCTAGATCTTTTTTATGCCCAAACATACACACTCCACACTGATTAAAATTTAAAAAGTGAAAAAGCATAATAGGACCCCTTTAACAACATCAGCATTGCGTGACTAAGAGTAGCCTATAGTGTGTATAAGCGAGTAGATTTCAATTTCTGTACAGTCTAATCTCTAATTTGAGCTAAAGTAAGGCAATAGTTTTGAACACTGGCTGGTTATGTACTTGCTCAAATATTGATTTTGGATAATTTTTAACCAAAAAAAGTTACGGACTGCAGCTTTAAAGAGAAATATCCGAAGAACAAATAATGTTTAAAGTAGAAATGTAGCTACATCTCTTTTTTTTCTATCAGCTCAATTGCATAGAACACACCTGTCTGAGTGCCATAAATATGATTAAAATTAAAAAGAATATTAACAAAATAAAAAAATTGAGCGGGGACTTCTGGTTGAGTTGACACGGAATGACCCAATTTCAACGGATGGATGGATGGGCAGACGGAGAGACAGATAGATTCTTCAGTACTGAATTTTGCACACCCAGTAGCCTAATTCTTATGACTTTTACTGCAAGAACATATCAATGCTTGTGCACTTTATATGAAGCAAGATTGCTGTGCTGTTGTTGAGTAAGCATCTCATACAATGCATGTTGTATGAGAGATGAGCTGAGTTAGCCTTAGCACACCTCATGAGACCAAAAATGCCTGGCTTCTCTCTCCTTCCCAAGTCTGACACGACAACAATCTTTTGCTAAACAGAAATAGTCCAAATCTATTTAGAGGCTACATACAGATATGCATCAAATGTAATTTCAGTAATAAAGAGAAGAGCTGCCCACACCAGTGGGGCCCTAAATCATGAAAGAGCATCTACACCTGATACAATGTTTAGCTATTATAGTTCACTCAATGTGGTCTTATGCTGCCCTCTGCAGGAAACTGCATCATCCTTTTACCATTCTTGAGCATCCTTACACTTGAAACCTTTTTCCTTAACAAACACAAACACATATTCACATATAAATTATGAATTCCTTTATCAAAAAGAAATGTTTGATGTTCTTGCCTCTGTTGC
>NW_015548473.1:314956-317787 GCF_001515605.1 Sinocyclocheilus anshuiensis
TATATATATATATATATGTGTGTGTGTATATATTTATTTAAAAAGCCTAAATATTATTTAATTGACTTTTTATAAATCAAATGAAGAGTTAATTCACTTGTGCATGTTGCACAAACTAGATGCAGAAACAAATTAGACAGAAAACTACAAATGCATTAAAATACACAATGATAGTCTAGTAATGTAATTATATAGCATGGGATTCAAATCCTGAATTGACAGCTGAATTTACTTTTGTTTTCTTTTTAGAATACTATTTATTGGAAAAACCCAAGTCAAAATAAAATGAACAATTATTATTTACAATAAAACATTACTTAATTTAATTAGCTACTGCAACGTCTTGAGACCCAGTTATAACCTTTCGAATTATGAACACCTTTACTGTCGCTATGATTATTAACACCATTGCTGTCGCTATTCTAGAACATTAAGAACACTGAAGTCCTGCATTGATTCAGTCTTTCAAGTATAACAGTTATACAGTTTCAGTAGTTCAACTGGTAGGCCAATAACATTTCACCGACAATGCCAAGGCTGCAGGTTTAATTTACAGGGATAATAAATACTTAAAAAAATGACTGTATTTACTGCCACATAAAAAAAAAAATGAAAGTAAATACTATGTACATTAAAAGGTGAATGTGTAACTGTAAAATTAGAATGTCTATCCATCTGTCTAACCCCCACCATAATATCCATCCTATCTATCTATCTATCTATAGTTCGAAAAGGTAGAAATATAACAGACTTTTATATGAGCCTTTATTATTTAATTGATTTTTGTTTTGTTTTATAACAACGGTACTGTAACTGATCAAATACGTAGTGAAGCCGTGAATGCGAATTCAGTTGGCTGGCACTAGATGCCGCTCTGTTCTTGTAGATACAACGACAGACGAGCGAAGAAGTCTTGGGGTCCTGTTTCATGTGTTTCTGGGATACTGGCGGACTTACTGTGGTCTGAATGTCATGGCGACAAACAGCGAGCAACTTTCCCGATGTTTCGTAATTGATACAAATCAAGAAATCCACAACACAGGTGAGTATATGTGGGTGAAATATTTCTCAAGAATAATGGCGGCCTAATTTAAGAATACGACGGGAATGACCGAGCTGAAGGCTGTATGTTTGTTGTTAAGCATGTTACGAATAGGATGCTAAGCTAATACAAGCTAACGAGTCTTTGTCCGCGTGTTCTGTTAGACGCTTATCCAACTGTGTTTATTACGTGTTATTATTTTCTACGCCCACATAATTTAATATTATCACAGCACATATAGATTAACTCTATTGTACCTGTAAATGAGCTGGCATTGCAGTTGCAGAGCACGCTTGTAGAGTTAGCCTTTGTAGCAGGCGCGTGGTGAGTTGGCCGCGGGGAGCGCATCTCCATACTGTCTTCCGAATGAAACAGCGTGCAAACAAACATATACGAGGTACTATATGTGTTTATACTAACCGTAGGCATATATATGTTGTTTATGAAAATAAAATTTACACAAAACAATGTCGTCTATCCATGAGGTGCATTAAACCAAAACAATCGCACGAGGTGTCGCGTGTGCCCTCTTTACCGCGTTAGCCGGGTTGCTTAACTGCATTTAGCAATCATTTAACGTAGTGATATTCTTATATTTGTGCTTCTGTATGCTTGGCCTGAGTGACTGTTTGTAAAACTCCACTGACTGAATGATTACATTTTTTCCAAAGTGCCGTTGGTTGTTTCTGTCGGTTGTATGTTTAAAACACGTTAGCGTAACTATTTATCGATCATATGAATAATTTTGAATTTCTCATTGTCCAAGATCGTTGTGTGTGTGTGTGTCTGATAATTGGAATATTTCAAATGTCCATTACAGAAACTTACCATGGTAACCAGAGTTTCCTTCGAAATACTTGATTTCCTACCATTTAGACACTGGTGTCAACAAACTAGAGGGACATTTAAAATGAAGGATAAGGCATTTTACACATTCTAAGAGTTCACAAATTAAGCGTTCCCCTTCATTTATTTTGATTTTTTAAACAGTAGTACTTTTGGGGCCAAACTGGTTACCATGGTAAGTTTTTGTTAGGGTTAGTAATTGGGTGTGGTACCATAGCCCACTTAAATTTGCCATGATAACCATAGTTGTGTGAAAATTGTATACTTTCATGGGACATATACTTCCAGCCACCATAGTCAAACAAATATAGATTTAAAAAGTTTTTTGTTCCCCTTGTGATTTTACAGTAACATAACAGTAATGCCGAGTTCACACTGCACGATTTTAGCCCGATTTTTCACTCGCCGACAGGTTTTGCGAAATCGCCGACAAATGCCCGACATCGGAGGCAAATCGGTGCTCGTTCATGCGAGTGACAATCACGCAGTGTGAATTATCAAAGACGCGCGATCTGAGGGAATCGCCGATGCGTCGCCGACACCCGCGAAATATTTGGCATGCTAAATATCTGGAGCTGTCGGCGATTCACAATCACGCTGTGTGAAATGAGTTCTGACTGAAAAACACATCGGCGATGACCTACAGCCAATGAGAGACCAAGATACAGGGCAGCGGAAAGTTCGGGGAGGAGTTATAGACCAGAATATCAGTATTTTAATAGATATATGAACAATTATGTCATACAGAAACAAGCACAAACATTTGCTTGACCAGCCACAACATCAGCATAACAGTTACTGCAAAATTATTTACCTCCAACTCTCTTTGCAGAACACCCAATCCCTGTTCCCTGCATCTCCCTCCTGCATAATCTGTTTTTCTTTTTCTCCTTGTAGCTGGAAATCAGCTCACAGACAATTTGCGGGCTATATATATTTTTTT
>NW_015548473.1:317913-322913 GCF_001515605.1 Sinocyclocheilus anshuiensis
CAGCCGCTCCAGCAATGGACGCAACCCGGAAAACTATCGGCATGGATTTTTGTCGATAACCGATAGTCCAGCAATCAACTATCGGTGCCGATTAATCGGCAAAACCGATACATCGGTCGACCTCTAGTGAGAATCAAAAGTGATTTGCCAGGCTGATGTTATTATTAGAGCCCGACCGATATGGGTTTTTTGGGACCGATACCGATATTAGGGAGTAAAAAAAAAAAGGCAGATACCGATATATCGGCAATGGAGCGCGCTCTGCTGGACAAACTAAGTAATTACACCATTTCCAGCATTTTATCTGCATTATATGTTCTGTAAAGAAAAATTTCATATCGGCGGCATATTCGCCGATACCGATATATCGGCGACAGGCTCATATCAGCCGATAATATCGGCAAAACGATATATCGGTCGGGCTCTATATAAACTTGGCGTAAATATGTGCGCACCGTACGGGTACTCTAGACCGTGCGTACGCACTCTTTTACTGGTGTAATAGCGAAGCCTATGATTTCAGACTCTTTTCCTTTCAATATACACATTTAGCTTAAATATTCTGCTCATTAATGGAGTTAAGCATTGACATTACTAGTGTTGTCACGGTACCAAAATTTCAGTATTCGGTACCAATACCAGTGAAAATCCATGGTTCTCGGTACATATATCGGTCGGGCTCTAGTTATTATGCAACAGCTCTGGGGCCTCGTGTATAAACGTTGCGTACGGCATAGAAATGTGCGTACGCAATTTTCCACATACATACTGGGATTTATTAAAAAAAAAACTTGGCGTAAATATGTGCGCACCGTACGGGTACTCTAGACCGTGCGTACGCACTCTTTTACTGGTGTAATAGCGAAGCCTATGATTTCAGACTCTTTTCCTTTCAATATACACATTTAGCTTAAATATTCTGCTCATTAATGGAGTTAAGCATTGACATTACTAGTGTTGTCACGGTACCAAAATTTCAGTATTCGGTACCAATACCAGTGACATCAATGAACGATGCGCACTTCGATATTGTGGCAGACACTGCTGGATTTGGTGGTCGAACGGTCCACTGGCAAGTTTAAATAGGTCCGACTATATTAGCCTACTGCACAACCAAGGCTGCACGGAGGTGTTTATTTCGCGAACATTCAGAACATTATGAAAATAGCATTGTGATTGAAGGATAGAATCTGAAGCAAACGATAAGATTTGCACGTTTCTTTTTTATAATATTTTGTCAGTGACGCTGAGTCAGGCAATTATGTACACTTATTTACACACACCCTATTTCTGATTCAACTATAGCCTATTTTAATATCCTAAAACATTTGATTTGTTTAAAACAATTATATACTGCTTTGGCCAGTGAAAAAGAAAGAGATCCACTCTATTCTAAAAAGATTCTCTGAGAAGTGTTTTATACAATGTTGTTTTTACATTCATTTTGATATATTTATTCGAAAACAAGACAAGGACAGTGAATGATTTTTAGCAATGTAATGTACCGTACAAATTGCATTTTTAGTCTGCATGTCATATTTTCTTAATGCCTTGTACCTTTGACGGTGTTAAACATGGTGTCACGTGGATGGGAATATGCATGGAAATGATATGCAGATGAGGTTATGCATAGTAAAACTAGGCGTTGTAAGCTCCATATATGGTGATTTTGGGGAGGAGATGCATGTACGCACAATCTTCCGCTGACAGGGATTTATAAAAGGATTTTTGCGCAGGTTCTGGCGTTTTATAAATCTGAACTTTTGTGCGTACGCCAAATCTAGTTTTTGTGCGTACGTACACTTTTAGGATGAAATCTATGGAAAGTTTTATACATGAGGCCCCTGCTGATTGAGTGCAAAGAAGCTCTATGTGCTCAGCCAAGTGTGTCAGATATTATGTAACTAGCCCATAAAACATACTTTTATGTCTTTATATAAGTTGCATTATAAGTATTTTTGTCTTTTCAGGGCTCAACATTAAGGTTTTTTGGCCCAGTCATTCAGATTTGTGCTTACAATATTTTCACTAGCTGTATTGCAATCACAATCACAAAGATTGTATCACAATCATTCTTGCAGAATCTCACTGCTTTTGTGACATAAAATTCACAACAACAATGTATCACAGAAAACAAAATGTTTGCATAAAATGTTTATGATCACCGCCATCCTTTTTTATTTGTGTGGTGTTGTTTGGTTGGTTTGTTGAATTTATATGTATTTGTTTTTCATTTCAGAGTGAAAACACAAGGTCAACACATTTTTTTGTCCGATTTACAGACTACAGAAATCATCACCAAAACTAAGATTGGGATTCAGTTTTTGAAATGGAGTGTGCAGTAAACACTGGTCCTGGTAAGTTACAAAGTCTTAGTCCTTTATATTGTCACAGTTTTTGCATTGTGCTTTAATCATGTTGAAAGTTGGTAATGGCACAGTGATTGTTGGTACAAGTGCTTTCAATGTTATCATATATTCAGACATTTTCAGAAGTGCCACATCAATTTATCTGACCGCTTGCTTCAGTATATAACTTCTTCCACATTTTTCTCACAGATAACGTAACTGATATTCCCAGTATATGTTATTAGATCTAAGTGGGATATTTGGGGTTCACACTGTTAACACCAACTGTTATTTAGTTATTGTTGGCCATTTGTAAGGTATAGCTATGTCTGCATTATAATTATGTAGCTTTTTTGTATAACTTTCTTATAACGGTTAGAAAACACTTCTTTCATGCCGTTTTCAGCTTATCCAAACTGATGCTTCCAAGACTCTCACAATCATTCTTGCAGAATCTCACTGCTTTCGTGACATAAAATTCACAACAACAACTCCTGCTTTTCCTCATGAAAGAAAACACTTCTTTCATGCCGTAGCTGTGTTCACATAAATTTGTTTGTAAACATTTTATGTTATCTCAACAGATGATGAGCCATCTGATACTGCTGTTGCGTATGAGGTCATTACTGTAAAGGATGGAAGTGAGACCCCAAAAAAGAAAAACAAGAAACATAAGAAACACAAAAGTAAGAAGAAACGTAAGAAGCGTAAGGGTGAAAAGGATAGTAGCTCTGAATCTGGAGTAGACTCAGATGGCGATTCCCAAACAAGAACAAGGTGAGAGTTTTAGTTGCTTGGCAACGCTAAGTGTTTTTTTATTTTAATTTTTCCTTGATGCTTTCAGTTTCTTTTAAATAAAAGCAAATATTTTCCTTTTTTACAGTGTGAATAAAGATGGCTCATCTAACCCTGAGGCTGATGATCATGCGAATGCCACAAAAAACTGTACAGAAGGTATGTTTGTGTTTTCTCAATTAACAGACAATCTAGCAAATTATTATTATATATGTATGCACAATTTGAAACCAATTTACTATGAGTTTTAATCTGAAATTTATAATTTGCCAAGTAAAAGCACAATTATATGTGTCTTTACAGACCTCGGTGATGTGGAAGCTGATGCCAAGGTTAAAAAGCAGAAACATCGTGTTGGGAAAAAGAAGAAAAAAAGAAGGCGGAAAGAGGAGGAAAAGCAGGAGAAAAAGTCCTCATCTCGCTCAAGATCGGCGAGTACCTCAGTGTCAGGGTCAGAATCAGAACCAGACTCCAAACAATCACAAAAATTGCAGGTAGCATCTTTAAAGGTGGACAGAAAGTCACCTATCAGTATCACTGCAGCTAAATTTCCAAAAGACAAATTTAAAGATAGCACACCTTTATTGGAAGATAAAAAGAGAGAAATGACTTCTGATCACACTGAAGAAGAAGAAAGTTTAAAATTAGGAGGGATACGAAAGATGTCTCCTGAGACTGCACATGCAATAATTGCAGAGAGGGACATAAAGGTGGAAGCTGTTGGCGAACATGAAAATTTTAGTAAAGCTCAAGAACTTCCTGATATTATCCCTAAGCAAGAGAATGTGCACAAAGAGCAAGCTGTGCAGAAGGACATCTCAAAGGAATCAAATGGGAATCAGAAAGAAAAGAAAAAACAGTCCCTCTCCAGGTCAAGGTCACGATCACTTTCAGACACTAAAGGGAAAAATTCCAAACACAGTCGCTCTAGAACTCCAAAGAAGTCATCTGGTAAATCAGAACGTCATAATGACAGATCATCTTCAAGGGACAGGTCTGTGTCTGCCTCTGGTGGGAAGGATCGAACAAAACGAAGAAGCTCTAGGTCTCCATCAAGATGGTCACCGTCTAAAGTAACAAAGAAAACTGGACGGAGGTCAAGGTCACTCTCTGGAAGAAGAGCATATTGCTCTGACTCGAGGTCCCGCACAAGGACCAAAAGATCCAGGACCAGGTCTCCACGACGGGGTCATCGTTCAAGATCTAGGTCAACTGGAAGACCAAGACATTCACGCTCAAGATCAAAACAATCTATTTCTCGGCGGAAGAATCGGCGCTCAAGATCACAGTCCAGATCTGTGCAGAGAGGAAGACACTCAAGGTCCCGCTCTCGAAAGAAGACACCTCCTCGAGCAAGGCGTTCCAGGTCTAGATCTGTCAGAAGAGCAAGGCGAACACGCTCAAGATCCATTTTGATCCTTAGACGTTCTAGATCCTGCTTGAAAAGAAACAGAAGATCGAAATCTGCTCACAGACGATCAGGTTCAAGAAGCCCAAGACGTCTAAGTAAGTCTCGGTCACCTCAACGCCCCAGGCCCTCTGAGTCCCGTTCTCCTGCAGCTCGTCAAAGGAGGTCAAAAACTAGGAGCCCTCATAGCACAAAGTCCGAGTCAGCATCTCCTCAACGATGTAAAAGATCAAAGTCACGGACATCTTCACATAATTCAAAGTCTGAATCCCCAATATTAAGAAGAACTAAAAAGCAAAAAGGTAAACGGTCAAGGTCAGTTTCTCAGAGACGCACATCAAGATCAAGATCCATTTCCAAGGAGCGACAGTCATCAGATAGAAGTATATCCCCTACCAAGAGAGCACACTCTAAATCTCCGACTAAAGAGGAAAAGTCCTTAAAGGATA
>NW_015548473.1:325002-325557 GCF_001515605.1 Sinocyclocheilus anshuiensis
TGAGCACTGACAGGCTGACCCCCCACCCCTTCAACCTCTGCATCAATGCTGGCAGCACTCATACGTCTATTTCCCAAACACAACCTCTGGATATTATGCTGAGCACGTGCACTCAACTTCTTTGGTCGACCATGGCGAGGCCTGTTCTGAGTGGAGCCTGTCCTGTTAAACCGCGGTATGTTCTTGGCCACCGTGCTGCAGCAGCTCAGTTTCAGGGTCTTGGCAATCTTCTTAAAGCCTACGCCATCTTTATGTAGAGCAACAATTCTTTTTTTTTCAGATCCTCAGAGAGTTCTTTGCCATGAGGTGCCATGTTGAACTTCCAGTGACCAGTATGAGAGAGTGAGAGAGATAACACCAAATTTAACACACCTGCTCCCCATTCACACCTGAGACCTTGTAACACTAATGAGTCACATGACACCGGGTAGAGAAAATGGCTAATTGGCCCCAATTTGGAAATTTTCACTTAGGGGTTTAGACATTAATGGCTGTGTGTCGAGTTATTTTGAGGGGACAGCAAATTTACACTGTTATACAAGCTGTACACTCACT
>NW_015548473.1:325954-326215 GCF_001515605.1 Sinocyclocheilus anshuiensis
ACATTTACAAAAATGTGAGGGGTGTACTCACTTCTGTGAGATACTGAGTATATATATAGATTATTTTTATTTTTTTAAAGAAATTAATACTTTTTTATTTAACACAGATACATTAATTTGATCAAAAGTGACAGTAAAGACTTTTACAGTGTTGGAAAATATATCAATATAAAAATAATATAAAAACAAAACATGTTTCTTGAGCACCAAATCAGCATATTAGAATGACTTCTGAAGGATCATGTGACACTGAAGACTGGA
>NW_015548473.1:327461-355129 GCF_001515605.1 Sinocyclocheilus anshuiensis
TATTAGAATGACTTCTGAAGGATCATGTGACACTGAAGACTGGAGTAATGGCTGCTGAAAATTCAGCTTGACCACCACAGGAATGAATTATATTTTAAAATATATTCAAAAAGAAAAAAATTATTTATTAATTTTTCACAATATTACTTTTTCACTTCTTTAATCAAATAAATGCAGCCTTGGGGAGCATAATAGACTTAAAAAAAAAAATATATCTTACCAAGACCTGATATATCTATTTAAAACCAATCCTTATATTATTAGTACTCATTTTTTTTTCAAATCATCTTTTTTAGAAATGTAAACAGATTGCAGAGAGTAAGGAGGAGATGAGTATTGCACGGCCACATGTTTCAGATGATGATGATGATGATGAGACACGGGTGAGTATTTATGCTTAAATTTAGAGCAGCAAAACATCTTTATTTTAAACCAAGTATGTGCAAGTGTTGAGAAAAAATTAATGGTGAAATATTGTTTTTGGCCAAAACTTTAATTGCAGTTTTATTATTTGGCCTCCTAGATTTAATCATGCTCTTGTCATTGAACTAATTTAAACATGTTCTATCAGTTGCCTGTATTTATTTACTTGTTAATGTTTTTATTTTTAACTGTTTTGCAGTAACCCACTGTCCTTCTGCTGCATCTCGTATATAGTCCTGATGATGGACACCTGTGTCTCGTATTTGGGATGAAATCTGCCAGAGGATTGCATCCATCATGTAAATTAATCTTTTGTTTGCTCACAGGAGAAGGGCATTTGAGCATCTGGACACTTGAAGCTACATTGTTTTCAGTTATCTTTAAATTGTCAGTTGTTGGAACAGCTGCAGGCTACAGAAACCTTTTTTTTTTTTTTTACCTTAGACTACAAACTACCAGATTGGACCATTCAGTATGTCTAAAAGTAGAACAAAGGGGGTAAAGTGTTGAACAGACATACTACCTGCCCAGACTGACAGTGAAATGTTTCGCTTTCAGGCTTGTTTTTACCTTCACTACATACGGTGCCTCTTGATACCATGAAGAAGGACCTCTGGTAGATTTAATTCAGATTTATAGGTGTACCTAAAAGAAAAAACAGATTTTGGAGTGTAGTTTAGATCACAGGTCAGGTCTGTTGGTGCACACTTTCAGAGCTTTCTGTTAACATACAGAGACATGATCATTTTACGAGTATTTTTTTTCCCCGTCTTTTTTAAAATTAATGAAGTGTTAATCACTTGTTTAAATACATTGGTGAAGAGAATTGTTTTTGTTCATTAACACTTTTGTGAACTTTTAAAGCAAATTAAATGTTGAGGTTCAGAGTTGTGGCTGTAATTGAGTGCTGTACTTAACAGATGATGTTTGCATTGATGTGCATTGTAAGGGTTCTGACCACATACTTTCTTTTAGTTACATTGGTTAAACCTTGCTGTGCTGCTTGATGGTAACTGACATTGTAGTCTGGCTTTATCTAAAAAAAATCACAGAGAATGACACTCATTGATGAGATTAAAGGTTTCTTTTCTCATTTTTAGTCTATCAAATAGTGCATCCTTGTATACGACAGACCATGATGCAGTTGTGTGGTATACAATGCGGTTTCATCTTTGTGACTGAAATATTTGACCCAGCATAGCTGCAGGATGGGATGCTGTATTTTCAGGAGTGAAAACGTCACCCATCACTATTCTAGATAAGGGGTGATTAAAATGCATATGATTTGCATAAGATTATTGTTTAGACACATGTACTGTATATTGAGTAGGTGTGCATTTTGTCTGTTTTTTTTTTTTTTTACCTCTCCCCTTCAATGTGTTCTATGGTGGAGATCTTAGAAAAATTTAATATTTAACATTTAAGGTCGACACATAAAGATGAATTGTTAGAGAGTATGTTCAACAAGATGGAATGTTCCACACTAAAGGATAGATTTGTCACTGTATTGTTGTCCACATTTAAGAAATGATACAAACTTCTGTACAGAATTTCTTTACACTTCATTACATTAATATTAACAGATTTCAGACTGGAAATTTAAAGCATTTTAAATGATAATATTTCGTTTTGCCATTATTGTTCATTTTAAGGGACATTTCACCCAACTATTAAAATTCTGTCATCATTTACTCACCCTCATGTTGTTCCAAACCTGTGTGACTGACTCTGCAGAACACAAAATAAGGTTTTGAAGGTTTGTATTAACATGAGGATGAGTAAATAATGACAATTTTCATTCTTGGACTATCCTTTTAATTAGACAACTGTCATTGAGAAATTAGTATGGCCATGTTGAAGTCTTCTTAAGGATAGTATGAAAAAGGTACAAGCCCACATTCCTTGCATAAAATGTGAAACATCCTCAGTTTTGACAAAGCATTTTTATCCTTTCCATCACATTGTAAAAATATAATGGCACACTTTGTATATTATGCAACTTCAAATATTAAAGGAAACAATCAACATGACTTTTGAAAATGTGTTTTCTTTTCTAACCAGTTATATTAGAGGGGAAAAAAAGTCAATTAAATCTTTAGAAAAATCATTGATTTAATCTGGTTTCATCTGAGAGAAAAAAACAACACCTTACAGTACACTGACACATTAAAACATATCAAATGTTGATGCCTTGTTCATTTTTTTTTTTAAGAAGATAGGTCATTTAGCTTGACTATCCACACCGGTCAGATTGTGATTCCAACAAAGAGTAGTGTTAAGACTTAATAGAAATCTGCTTATCAATACATACATATCAATAAATAAAAGATCACATAAAACATCTCAACATTTAATAAGTAATTACTATATCTCTACAATATCAACAAATGGAATTGCTATCTGCTTGAGTGGTAGCATGTGTAGCATGTTCTTCCATACTAGTCCTTATTCTAGAATGTACTAGATTTAAAAGATTACACACTTTAGTGTACAAATGCCTTCAATAAGACAAAAACAACCTGATATTTTAATTTGACTCAAAAGGACGATTCGTCTTTCCGGGCGGCTGAGAAGACTAGCAAACCTAGTAGCATTAGCCGTTCAGTCTTGTGCAATCTATAATTAAAGTAAACGGTCAAACAATAATTCGTTAATAAATTCCCCGCTCAGTGCTGTTAATCATAATTTGTATGCAACTTGTTTCTAAATACTGTAATTTTACCGGCCCCTGCTGGAATCAATGAATATGTCGAAAAAGGAAACGGGAAGTTGTCGATTGCTGCTTTCCGTAAATGAAGGGTTGAATCGAGGTTACTTATTCTTATAATACTCAGCCTAAAGGACAAACATCTAGTTTACAGTTAAAAAAACAACCGAACACATCAATGCCGTTATCTAAATCGGTTCCCAAAGTGAGCGTGAGTTTAAGTCTAGTGACATTTTCATAGACATAGCTTAGCTTGTCACGCCATATGTTTAACACCAGTTAAATAGGAATTAAGCTTATTTTACGACCTGGACAGTAGTTTCCTATCTGTTCCCATATTCACATTATGCAGCAGTCGAATAATGAGGACAGTGAGGCCACCGTGGACGTGCATTTTACCGACTTGACTGATTCACTGGTGGCCTGGAAAGTTCCTGTGGATGTTTTTGCCATTGAAAAACCTTTAAAAGTGAGTAATAATGAATTCACACTCCTGTCTCCCTCTCGAGCATCGTATTTAGGCCTGACATGCATGAATAACTCTGAAATATAGATTAAATATGCATTTAAGTATATGTGCATATATTATCAAAACAAGTTAATATGTAAAGGCATTGCATTGAATAACAAAATATCAAACCAAGTAGCATATATGTTAAAGAAAGAGCACCAGGACACTTTAAGCAAAACGTCTCACAAAAAAAGAAGTGTGTTTTATGTTATAAAGCAATAGATCAACTTGGACACTTTCTTGTCAAACATAATCAGTTTCTGATTCTGAAAAACTGTTTGGACTCTTTCTTGTCAAACATAACGGACACATCCATATTTAATGTGATGAACTACATAAATTGGCATTTGTTTTCTTGGTTTGATATTGTGTTTTCGAATGCAAAAAAAAAAAAAACATGCATATTGACATTAAGGGATCATGCAGTTGTTTGTTGTAGATTTGTTGGCTGCACATTCAAGCTGCAAATGTGTCATCCCACTTTGTTCAAAATTTGCTCTGTTGGATTGAGATCTGGGGCTAGTTTCATAAACCTTGCCACTATGTTAAGATGGTGTATTAAGAACAAGTTTGTCCAACTAGCAGTTAGCTAAGGGGTAAGAAGTCTCATTTTTCAGATTCAAGTTAGACCAAGCTACTTTTTAATGTAAACGTTTCAAAAAATGTATGACCAGTCTTAAAAAAATAAATAAATTAGATGACTAGCTTTTAAGACTAGTCTAAGCCTTTTATGCAACCAGCCCCAGAACCAGAGATAACTTGCTTTGTGACATGGGACTTTATACTGCATAATCTTCACAGTAATCTTATTTAATGGGCCATAAGCAAATCTTTTTCCTAATGATATGATGCAAGCATCAGATTTGAAGATTAGGCATTTGTGAGATGGTTGAACTTGAATGTCTGTAACTTGGAAAAGACTAGTAAACTTTTAGGATAATGGATTCTTTGGAAAATGTATGCAGATTTGGACATCAGTGGTGTGACTTGAATGTCTTTGTTCCTCATCAAATAACATTCTCATTTTAAAAGTTTTTGTCAGTTCAGAAATGTTGTGTGGTTTTGTTTCATATCATTTATCAAAACGAAGCATTTCAAACATTTAGCTCTTTGTCCTGAAAGTATAACCTTACATACTTTCTCCATAATTTGTTTAACGGCAGTTTATGATGTATTGCAGTAGAAGCTGTGCTTTCAGGAAATGGAGACTTATTATATACACGCTGTGTCCCTTGAGTTTAGGTCTGAAATATTGAGAGAAGGCAAGCGCAAATCCTGGCAGCGGCAGGAAATATTGGAGTGCTTACAAGTCAAGTAGCTGAGTAAATAAACAAAGCAATAACTAACAAAGCATATTGCATTCATTTGTTTGCCATTTTTCTACAAGATGATTATGACATTCCAGTGGTGAATAGGTGTGTTTGTCTTGGCTGAAGAAATTTTCCACTTGACGTCACCTTTGTTGAGCTGTTACACAAAGCCTGGCAGTCAGACATCCTTAAGGCAAGTTGTAGACATTGTTATTATAATGTAGCGCAATGACCTGTTGTTTCTGCTGCCCTTTTTATATAGTTCAACTCAAGAGATTGATTTACCACAGTGCCGCACGACAGGTTTTGTCAGTTTGTCAATGATAAAGGAGCATTTGTTAATGAGATTTTGGGACGTAATGCACAATAAAGCAAGCACTTACTGTATATCCAAAGACTAAAAGTTGTCTATAGCACAAGTAGGTTAATTTTGAGCTTAGGCAACAGGTTTCTGGTGTGTGCAGCTTTCCAAATAGGATGGAAACCTTGAGTTAAATGGAAATGGGATGAGAGCAAAATAAAAGTGATAGGAAAATAGTCTGCTGCTGAGAATGGAGAAAATGGAAAATCTGTTCCATTGTGTTTTGCGATGTGGAAAAAGGAAGCAAGTTCTAGGACACATATTATAATGCGGATGCAGAAGAAGGTCATGTAATCACCACCAGACAGAGTGGGGGGTCAGACTCCCAAATATTCATTGAGTTTTTCAATGGTAGATTCTTTAACATATTGGTCCTCTCTATTCTTAAACACTTAGCTTCATTCTTGTGAAGGAGTCATGTATGAAACTGATGTAAAAATACAATATATATATACACTTGTGACTGCATATCAATTAAATTCTGAGGATAGTTCACCCAAAAATAAAAATATTGTCATTTATTCACCCTCAAGTTGTTCCAAACCTCTATGAGTTTCTTTCTTCTGTTGAACACAAAAGAATATATTTTGAAGAATGGTAATCAAACCGTTTCTGGTCCCCATTGACTTCCATAACATATTTTGTTAAATGTCTGTTGTTTTTTGTCTACACAGTGGCAGTTAAGGGTCACCAAAACTGTTTGGTTGCGAACATGCTTCTTTTTTCATTTTGTTTAGCAGAATACAGGTTGGAATGACATTAGAGAGAGTAAATAATGACAGAATTTTCATTTTTGTATAAACTGTTCCTTTAAATGTGGTAAGCCACTCAAAAACTTTAATTGGCTGCATGTTTGTACGCAAAAGTTCCACTGGAACACACAGTTTCTTTTCGCATTTTCAGCAGTTCTTTGCTCGTATTTTGACGTGGCTGTTTTTTTGTTGTTGTTTTTTTTGTTTTTTGCAGATGATGATCATCTCTGCCCAAGTGAACAATCTTAATTTCAGAACTTATCATTGTGGTGTCATTTTCCACCCTCAGTTCTTTGAACTAGCCTATTTACAGTGGCACAGCCGTAAACAAACTACTGCACAACATGCAGTTTTGTGATCTACCTGGAGCATGCTGCTCTTCCTCTGTTTAGGCTCTTTTCACAAGCTAATGGCAATTTAACATTGTGTGAGGTCTAAAGTCTTAAAGGGACAGCCAAAAATCCCTTTCGTGTCACATTTACCATACTCTTGGCTAGGCATATGACGGTATCAAATTTTCATGTTGCGATAATTGCTGAAGCTTTTATCACGTTATGCAGTATTATCACAATATTGAAATAAGTTGCAAAAATGTTGTCATAATATAAAAGGTTTAATAACTTTTTTTCTTATAACAAAAATAACTGAATATTTAAATAATATAGCATTAGACAAAAAATGTATAAAGTAAATTAATGTTTCAAATGAATTAAAGTTCAAAAGAATTATAAAGAACAATAGGTAAAATTTTACAATAAGGTCTGATTAGTTAACCTGATAATGCACATTAACAGTAAGCAATAGCGACATTTGTTACAGAAGTTATTATTCTTTGTTAAAAATACAACTGTTAGTTCATGTTAGCTTGAGTCCATTAAATAATATGATTAGATTTTAATAACATGTTATTAAATGTTGAAATTAACTAAGATTAAGAAATGCTTTAGAAGAATTTTTCATTGGCAGTTTATGTTAACTAACGAATTAACTAATGTTAGCCTAACTAATGGAGCCTTAGTGTTAAGTGTTACCGAAGTAACCGAACAATAAAGAATCAAAACATTTTTAAACAATATCTAGGGCATGTTGTAGTCCAGATTAATATGTAATTAAATGTAAGTATTTAAGTATTCAGTGCTGTGATGAACACCATAGCGAATACACAAATCTGAATGGCTCTTTAAATCATTTTAATCCTGTTCAGAAACATAAAGTAGTGCAGCTAGTTTGTTTACGGGCTTACCGGGGTGGTAATGGCTGCATTTCTGCTGTTCCATCAGTGCGTCTCTTTCACTTGTTCTGCCATACGCTTCTCATCCGTGTTGGGCTTGTTTACATCAGAGTATGCTTGTGTCTTTGACGCAGCATACAGCACTGTTGTGCATTTTAACAAGTTGATGAGAAAAGTATTCTTAAAATGGATTCAACAAATCGAAATAATTTGTAATAAATAATTATTAATGGTATTTTGACGTGTCCACAATAACAATATTGTGCATGTTTATTATCGTAATATATCATATTACCGAATACCAGCACATGTCTACTCTTGGCTTACTATACAAATTTTGTTCCAGCTTACACATGTTCAGACCAACACGTTCTTGTCTATTGTGAACGTGAGAATGTCGTGTGTAGTTTAGACAATTGTAAATTTGAAATGGGCTTTCAAAATATAAACTATTAGGCTAATATTTAAGGCTTTATTGAATTTATGAATTCAAGCATTGAATCTTTTATTTACTACTTTAAAGGGTTAGCTCACCCAAAAATGAAAATCATGTCATTAATTACGCACCCTCATGTCGTTCTAAACCCGTAAGACCTCCGTTTATCATCGGAACACAAATTAAGATATTTTTGATGAATTCTGCGAGCTCTTTGCCCCTCCCATAGACAGCAATGTAATTACCACGATCAAGGTCCAGAAACATAGCAAAGAGATCGGTAAAATGACCCATGTGACATCAGGGGTTCAACCGTAATTTATGAAGCTACGAGAATACTTTTTGTACACAAAGAAAACAAAAATAATGAGGAGTTTCCTATCGGAGAAACGGAGGAGGCGAATTGTTGAATAAAGTCATTATTTTTGTTTTCTTTGTGTACAAAAATTATTCTCGTAGCTTTGTAAAATTACGGTTGAACCCCTGATGTCACATGGATTATTTTACAGATCTTGCTACGTTTCTGGACCTTGATCGTGGTAATTACATTGCTGTCTATGGGAGGGGCAGAGAGCTCTCAGAATTCATCAAAAATATCTTAATTTGTGTTCCGAAGATGAACAGAGGTCTTATGGGTTTAGAACGACATGAGGGTGAGTAATTCATTACAGAATTTTCATTTTTGGGTGAACTATCCCTTTAATAGTTGATTTAGTTTTACTAGTAATCTTTTTCTGGAGTATTTTCTACTGGTTTCACTGTCTAATTTTTCTGGAGGCAATAAATGTGTCAAAATGTGTTTTTTTTTTTGTTTTTTTTTGTGGGCTTATTCATAGTCAGCTGATTGTCTCATGATGAAAGAATCCACTTTGTTTGCTACTTTTTGTGAAAAGACTGGAAGGAGTTTTGACACTTGCTGTATGCGACTTGGGCCCTCGAGCCGTCATAAACTCAGCTGGGTGTCTAGTCAGTGGAAAATGTAAGCTGTTTATTTAAAAGTGTCAGATGAATTGACATTCCCTGAGCAAACCCATTCTGATATCATAACCACAGCCAGGGTCTTATAAACAAAACACTGACTAATTTAGAAATTTTTAACCCACTTCCTGAATTGGTGCTTCAAAACATGAAGTGTGCCTTTTAAGTGGACAAGTGGGTGATATCAGCCTGTAGAAAGTCATGGTCATAGTTACTGAAAACATGATATGGAGCCAAGTCCTGACCTTAACCTTGTGCCACGACCAATTTCCCACCTTTGCACATATTCCTATGATGATCTTATTTGCCATTAAATTGACAGCAGATTCTTTTATTTTCCATTACATTGATGACAGATGATCACTTAATTTGCCATTACAGAAAATAATTACTTCATTTACCCTTACATTGGGGTTAGATAAGAATGTAATTTGCCATTTGACTAAATAATGATTCAGTTTTGTGATACTTTGACATCATTTTATTTATAATGACATGACAGCAGAAAATTTAATTTTCAAGTATTTCATTAACGAATACATAGATGATAAATATAGGAATTTAATGTCATTTACACTGACAGTAAATTAAGTAGTTAAGTAACAGTAAATCAAATTAATGCAAATTAAGTTTGTACATATTATTATAATAACATACTTTTAAAAACTTTATTCGCATAGATTATATATATATTTTTTTTTTTTTGCTGTAATTTTTACGTTTGATTAGTCCTTTTATTTGTTGTTACTTGGACTGTAAAATAAATAATAATCTAAATTTATAGTAATAATAACATGATTTGTCATTGCTTTGACAGACATAACCTATATTTTTGGCTTCTAGCTATTTAAAGATGATGAATTCAGCTGTTTGTGTTGTATGCTTCTGAACGGACCTGAATGTTTTTGTATGCATAATAATACCCGTTGCTTTCCACCTGTGTAAAAGCATACACAAAATACAGCAACACAACTTAATGCTGTTCTGTTCACCATTTTCCACCCTGTATTCCTTCCTTTGTTATAATTTGGTTTCATGTTTTTTTGCTTTTCCATCCCCTATGAGAGGCCTTGTTCCACTGGAACTGGATTCCCAGCTTTTGGACTAAAACATCTGCACATATGACTGACAGATGCTTATGGCTAGTGTAGACATCTCTGTGCTTATCGCAAACAGGAAAGCTTTTACCAGATAGAGAGGGGAAAATTTGAGTGAAAGGCATGGGGAGAATTTCTAGTATGTATGTTAACTTCAAGTTTTTTTGAGAAAATAGATAGATAAAAGAAATGTGAGTTTCAGAGTTAGTTTGGTCCAGGTCAGTAATATTTATTTTTGTTTTTGGAAAGTAGTCTTTTATACTCACCAAGGCTGCAATTATTGGATCAGAAATGCAGTTAAAACAGTAATATTGTGAAATATTAATACAATTTAAAATTAATGTCTTCTTTTTTTTAATTATATTTTTAAATGTAATTCATTCCTGTGATGGAAAAGCTGAATTTTCAGCAGCCATTACTCCAGTCTTCAGTCTCTCATGATCCTTCAGAAATCATTTACATTTACTGATTTGGTGTTACAGAATCATTTCATATTTTCAATGTTGAAATAAAACTGTTGTATTGCTTAATATTTTGGGGGGGAAACCGTGATACATTTTTTTCACGATTCTTTGATGAATAGAACGTTCAAAATAACAGCATTTATTTTCTATTATTTTTTATTAATAATATAATTTTTTTGTAACTGTGTAAAAGTCTTTACTGTCACTTTTGAGCTATTTAATACATATTAAATACATATTTCATTTTTTTTTTTTATCTTTGTTGTTTTACTATACACTTTCGTATTGCAGTCTTCATTGACTGGTTTTGCTTCAGGTAGCAAATTGTGGTGTACAACACCGTACCAAAATTTGTTTACCTTTAGCCTATATGTTCAAAATGTCCTTAAAGTCAGTCATTACAAAATATATTAAAATGAATATAAAGTCTACATTTTTTCTCAATTTGTCAAAGTTTTACTATTTGCATTTTATTATGTTTAACTTTTATTATTTGCATTTAGCATTAATTTTTCCCTCTGCTGGCCACAACCCACAGACCTGCGACCTAATTTTTTGGGTTGACAACTTTTGTTTAATAGTGTTATCAAGCCTGTAAATGTATCATAAATAAAGAATAATAATAAAAAAAAAAACCTGTGAATGTTCCCAATTTGTTTGAAAAGCCACACAGATGATGTGTTTATCTTAATAGAGAATAACAGTTAATCTCTGCATCAGCTGCACTGTCGTCAGTTTCAGTATTTGGTGATAGCAGTGTGTACGCAGGAGAGTGAGAGAATATGGATCGTGTTTGTATTGCTTGCAAGATTCTGAGAAAATAACATCATGCAGACATGTTACAAATAAGCCTGATGTGATAACTGAATACCACTTAAACCGATAGAAAATGAAAAGCTGCTTCTCAACAATAACAGTACAAATCCGCTGCCCCTGCAGTCAGACAGGAGAAAACGAATACCCATGGAAAGTATGCTGTGGGGAGCGCTTGATAACACAGCTGCCCTTCTGCCCAGCTCAGCTGATTTAGATTTTCCATCACGATGGGAGGGGCAGCATGAAAGAGGCATACTGTGAGATGAGCGATACAGATCATTGTTTTACCACACTGTGTGTCCAGAAATGGTATGACTGATATGAGCAGAGATTGGCTGAACTGGATCTGAGCTGCATGGAAAGCAGTGCCACATAGTTTCCAAGGCTTGCACTCTCAGGGTGTGTGTGTGTGTGAGTCTGTGATTAATCAGCAGAGCCATTCATTTCGGTACAGAATGGGAAAGTGGGGCGGAGTCTACTAGCTGAGTCACCCCTCCTATGCAGTGGGCGGAGCCTGTTGTTGTGCAGCTGAGAGAGGCCTTTATATAAAAGGAGACGGATGAGTGAGCTGCAGTCTTAGAAAGCTTGATCGGTGGTGCAGGAGCACAGACTATTCCAGAAGATTCTGTCTCAGCAAAACAGCGTTACGTGACCACAGTACGAGAACGCAAGGGGGGTTTATTTTCTGTGCATTGCTTAGTTTGACCCATTTCCTTTGTGAAAATGCTCTAGGCTCTCTGCTGGACTGAGACCGTCTGAGAAGGACAGGAAGAAAAGCAGAAACGAAGAGGGCGATTTTGAAGTATTTGTTTCCTGAAGCAGGGTTCATTCGTGTCCTCACGCTGGGGAAGGCAAAACGGACGCGACTCAGCCCCTCCTGCCCTTTACATTCTCTAACCTCTCAAGTCCTCCGGAGGATTCGTCAACGGGTCATGCATCTGAAAACCATGAAGTGTAACCCTTTCTGCCTTATCGCTTCCTTGGAGGATCCAGATATGTTTAACAGACCTGAGCAGAGGGTAAGGCTTCATTGACATGGTGCCTTACAAAATCAAAATAGCTTTATGCTTTAAATAAATACTGGAATAATTAAGTCAAACTGCTAGAGTGCAGGTGTTTCAGCCATTAAGAATGTCAGAATGAATGACAGAACGGATGATGGAAAGCCATCCAACAGCTCTCTGAATTCCTAATGCAGTCTCTTGTCTTTATTGATGATGACTTGATTTGTGCTTTCTGTGTGGTTTGTGGTTGACTAAATGACCTACTTGTGTATGATTTATGTATTTAGCTAATGATCTAGTTGGTTGGTTGTGGTAGTAGTGGTTGGGTCATGGAATAACATGCCGTGGGAATATTTAATGAGTGTTTGGCTGGACAGTTTGGGGTTTTTGTATCTGACGTAAGCTCTTACGCACTCAACACCTATGCACAATAACCCAGGATTTGTGGATCATACTCTAATAAATCTCTGCATAGCTTGAAATGGTCCATCAGGACTCTTTCTGTCAGGTCCGTCTGCGTGTTCACAGCATGCAGTAAGTCTCTGTTACCTTGGAAACCAATATCTTGCCGAGCACTGACAGACGTGGTCATTTTTAGGATGTGTATTAGATTAGTACTATGTGCGTCAGTACGGTTTAATATAGAACCATTTACAGAATATCAATCTGGCAGCATCCCCAAAAACAAGCTAAATGGATTCAGCACTATAATGTCTTACGAGCGCAGGCTCACCACAGGATGGTAGGTAATCTAGTGGTTTAGGCTTAAGGCTGCTTAGAAAGGTTGCCAGTCTGACTCTGAGCCTAAATGGGGGCACACTTAACACTTGGCCTCAGATTGCTCCACACCGAATGTTTATTTGTGTACTCCTGAGTCACATGTAAAATGTTAATTTCTTAATTTCTGTTTCCATGAAGATATAAAGTCAAATGTATTAATCTGAGATGTTTTCTTCTCATCCACAGGCAAGTTTTGAGGATCTGTTCCATGCCTTTGACCGAAACGTCACCTTCCAGTACTTTAAGAGTTTTCGTCGGGTGAGAATTAATTTCACCAATGCTCTGGCCGCTGCAGAGGCAAGAGCAAAACTGCACAAAAGTGACTTTAATGGCAGGGAGGTGCGACTCTATTTTGCCCAGGTATGTCACCTTAAAAGTAGCCTAATAAATTAATATGCTTTAATAATAATTAAAGTTTATTTTTTTTATTATTATTATGACTTAATTTTTTATTACTATGATTTTTTATTTTTTTTATTCAGTTATCAAATGTATGTTATAATGACCGTTAAACTGTCTAAATGACTTTCCACTTTGCATGAGGGGTTATTTTTTAATAATGACCAACTCACTGTATAACTGTGCAACAAAACAACTAAATAATTAATAATAATAATAAAAACAAATTATTATAAAATTGTATTATGTATTATGATAAATATATTATTATTTTTCATTTTATTTTTCTATTATTATTTCAAAAGATTCTTTCTTGATTCTTATTTGTCAGTCGTGGCATTCTGCAGTCAAGTAATTGTGTAATCACTGCAAAACTGTAATGTCTTTCCACTTTTGCATTATTTAGGCTTTATTTAGCAATAATGACCAATTGTGACTGTACATTATTCTTTAATTGTTACTATTTATTTTATGATGCCTTGTTAGTGCTACAGTGTACTGATTATCACCAAAAAAAAAATCTAATCTTTCTTTTTCCACCTTGCCTTCTTTCTAGTCTGTGCACATTGGCAGTCCACACCTGGAGCCTCCTAAACCAGATAAGCAGTTCCTCCTGTCCCCTCCTCCGTCACCTCCTGTTGGTTGGGAGCAGTCAAAGGACGCCACACCTGTCATTAACTATGACCTACTGTGTGCCATCGCCAGATTAGGGCCAGGTATGAAACATGTTTCTAAATTTAGTCCTTTTTTCTGAATGTACCATTAAATAAAAATAGGTCAGTGCATAAATTATTCATTTAATTTGACCTGCTTTCAACTTCTAATAATAAATTATCTCTGTTCGACAGGTGAAAAGTATGAACTCCAACCAGGAACTCCCACCACTCCCAGCGTGGTTGTCCATGTTTGCGAAAACGATCAAGAAATCTCAGGAAATGAGGAGGATATGGACGGAGGCAGACGTCCACGTCCAAAAATCATCCAGACCCGTCGACCAGAATACACTCCCTCTGTCATGCAGTGAGCCTAGTGAACCTCTCATTGTGCCATAATCTTTGCTTTACTATCACAGGACCCTCTGGGGGATCTGCCGTGGCATGCAGTTGGTCCTCCAGACCACCAGAGGACGCCTTAAGACAGAACCTCAGCCCTGTGGAGAGACAGAGACATAATGTAAATGTCCACCATCAGGGCAAAGGGGTTCATTGCATGCATTTTATGGTAGAGTGACTCATTTTTTTGCAGGCTGGGGGTTTTCAAGAGTGCTTCATTGGTAACTGTGGCCATGGAGAACATGAGTCTCCTATTGTGTAGTGTTTTTTGTATCTTGGGAAGCATGTTGAATCCCAGTCAGTGAGTGTGATAATATGATTAGTTTATATTTCTTTTTAGATTCAGCTTGATATTTTCAGGCTCTTATTGAATTATTACTCATGCAAGATTACTGGAACTTGAACTAGAATAAATACGGACTATGAAGTAAACATTTTGTCATAAAATTTGGGGGGCTATTTTTTCCCATTCATATGGCAATTGTAAATCTCGTTCCACCATGTGCCTCAGCATGTTCCTAAATTACAGAATCACGATTAAGTGCTCTCGTATAAAAAAAAGAAAAGAAAATTTGCCTAGATATCTACAGCTTAAGATTCATTTTTTTGTTTGTTTTTTTTTCTGGGGGAAGGCGAGTTATACAAGAGTCCATCGTTTAAACTTTGTTTTAAAATCCTAAGGATGTACTGAAAGGCAAGGTCCTCAATTTCATGCGCTTGAATTGTTTGTAGGACCATAACACTGTAATTAGTTTTGATGGAGGACTGTTACACTATTTACCAGGATGAACACCAATTGATTTTATTACATTGAGCTTAATAGTGTATTTCTGATGCCTTTTACTGTTTGTTGTATATAATTAACAACATATATGTCTATAGATTTCTTAACCATAGATGTCTGTATATAATGGTATATGCTGTTTTTTTACTTGATTTTGAAACTGTCACTGGTTCGGCAGTGGCTTGGGTGTTTGTCCTGTCATACATAAATAACAGCCATAACATGTCATTAAAACAAGTTTTTTTTTTCTTCTTCAAAGTCGTGCTGTCCTTTTTACCTTTTTTTTTAAAAAGCGAAACAGTAATTTAGTCTGTGAAATTGTGAGTGTTCTGACTTTCAGCCCACATGCCTCTCGAGTTTTATGCATTTAGCCATTTTCAAAAGATGACTCAGCATTCATCCAGTATGCTGGTATCGCAGTACTGACGCAAGTCGAGGACTTTTCAAGGTGATGTCTCTTTTTTTTTTTTTATACCTTGAAATAGAATCTGTGAGTCTTGAATGTCTGAATATCTCAATGTAAACCATTGTTCCCACTTGCATGTGGAGTTGTTCAGCATCAAGGTCAAGCTGGCAGAGCTGAGAGAAATATCTACAGTCCCCAGTGACTCATGGACATCTCCACCAAGATATCTTTTAACTAGCTTGTTAAAGTCAAAAAGATACATTCAAAAATATAATTCTTTGCCACATTGACTGTTAATTAGGGCTGTGGCTGATCGGCGCAGGATCTGACCACGTCATTGGTCAGCTGGCCTTCTGTTCAGACCCAGACTTTTCCCCATGAAGCAGCTGATGACCTTGACTTGTTTTAGATTCATTAAAGCTGTTGACATCTTGAGAGGAGGTGATGTCTCTTTTTTTTTTTTTTATGCCTTGAAATAGAATCTGTGAGTCTTGAATGTCTGAATATCTCAATGTAAACCATTGTTCCCACTTGCGTGTGGAGTTGTTCAGCATCAAGGTCAAGCTGGCAGAGCTGAGAGAAATATCTACAGTCCCCAGTGACTCATGGCCATCTCCACCAAGATATCTTTTAACTAGCTTGTTAAAGTCAAAAAGATACATTCAAAAATATAATTCTTTGCCACATTGACTGTTAATTAGGGCTGTGGCTGATCGGCGCAGGATCTGACCACGTCATTGGTCAGCTGGCCTTCTGTTCAGACCCAGACTTTTCCCCATGAAGCAGCTGATGACCTTGACTTGTTTTAGATTCATTAAAGCTGTTGACATCTTGAGAGGGTTGGATCCTTGTGAATAAGTCTCTATGTTCATAATGGGGTGGACCATGATCTCAGATACTGTCCTGTCTTCCTTAGTGATTTTTTTTTTCTAGGAGAGCAACAAGGGGACTAGCAGGAAAGATCCACGAAACATTTTTTGGCTGCTTTTGCATTAAACTAAAACTTCCTGTTAGCACCAAAAACTAAAAGGTATGTCTGTTACATTGATTTTATATTACATACCTTTCTCACTTGCTTAAATATCAGTTTGTAGATTTATATTGTATACTGGACCTGTTGGCTGCTTGCCTTCCCCATGATGTTAAACTTATAATAATAAAAATAAAAGAAATATTTTAATTTGGTAACGCTTTACAATAAGGTTCCATTGGTTAATGTTAGTTAATGTATTAACCAATATTTGGTAATAATACAGCATAACGAGAAGTTTACAAGCATTTTTACCACAAGTGTAACAAAACCAAAAAAAAGTACAAAAATTATATTGTAAAAAAACAATATATATATATATATATAAAGTGTATTGTGAAATATTACAATTTAAAATAACTTTTTAATATATTTTAAAATTACTTATGTAAATTATCAATTTTATATATGCGTGTAATGTATAATTTATTCCTGGGAGATGAATTTTAAGCAGCCATTACACCAGTCTTCAGTGTTACATGATCCTTCAGAAATTTGGTACTCGTGAAACATTTCTTATTATCAATTCTGAAAACCGCTGTGCTGCAGTACAGATCCAAAACTTTAAAACGGTACTCTTTAAAACATTTAGGCATTATAATGTAGATCAAAGTATTAAGAATATGAGAACCAAAATCAGTCAAGTGTCTTCAAACGTTTGATTGGTTGTATATATCTGGCTATATAGTATATAGCATTCCTTCAGATAAATTAACCAAGTTATGGAAAGAACTAATGATGAATTCCATATCTGTATTTATACATTGAGTTCACGCTCTATATCAACAGTGGAAAGAATGCTAGAGCAGAACTTCACAGATGTACACGCTCTGCTGGTATCCTGGTTGCAGCACTACATTAATGAGACATGGCTGGTGGGAGCAGCTCCGTATGTGCCACCACATCATCCACCTGTCCATCTGAGTGGAGCTCCAATCCAAGATAAAGGTCACGGCATGATCTACATCTGTCTGATGGTGGGACTCTTTAGTTTCTTTACCTTTGGCATCATGTTCAGCTATATTCGCTCAAAGAAGGTGGAGAACTCACAGGATCCATATCATCAGTATATAGCTAAAGATTGGGCTAGTATAGCGTCTCCTGTGGTTATCAGCAACCCAGCTGCTCTTGGACACCTTCCAGGCTACAGTGGAAGAGAGCAGGAGCAGACCTAGATTACTGTCAGTAACTTCTGTAATTTCTATGTTTGATTTTCTGCTTTATTAAATTGAATATATATATATATTGTCACCGTTGTTCATTTAATTACGTCAAAAATAAATCAAACAGTTGAATTCTACAGTCGGTTTTGTTTTATAAATGCCACAGGTTCATCTCAGCTGCAGTCTTAAGGCTAGTTCACAGTGTCCCAACAAACACCAACTTTCAACAGTTGTGGGATTTTGTTGGACTGTTGCCATTTGTTGTCATGAAATGATCATGTTTAATTGGCATTTATAAGGTCATGGAATGTTTGAGAAGTCTAATAGGATTTTCCAAGAATACCTTACATGCTTGATCATGAATGACTGAAATGACAATGAGGCAAGTTTTCCTGCCAACTCCACAGAAACAAAATAATTACTCTGCCCTCAAGAGACTGTGGACAAAATCGTCAGTGTCACATTTTTCTTTCTTTCTTAATATTTATCTGCCAAATGATTTAATTGATTTGTTCATATTAATAATTAATATTAAAGATCACCCAAAATAAAATAAATACTGCAGTAATGACTGCTGCAAATTCAGCTTTGCCATCACAGGAATCAATTACATTGTAAAAAAAAATTTATGTAATTTTTAATAATATTTTATTCTGTAATAAGAAAATTAATTTTATAATTCTATTTAAATAATATATTTAATAATATGTGGATGGATGGATAGATAGATAGAAATACTTTTCCTTTTTAGTAAAAAATTTTAAACTATTTATACATCACCATGGTAATATTTATTGCCTTTAATTTTCTGCCAGTTTTTAATAAAACCAGACAATACTTGTTTCATACTGTATTACAGTTATAAAAAGAACAAGGAAGGGGCAAAATAATCTTAATCACACTAATAATAGTCCAACAGGTGAAATATAACTCCACATTTTAATGTAGCCTCAATTAAGAAGATTCTGAATCCATGTGATGAATCCTTGTCTGGTGTGCTGAGATGTTCTTGCTGTCTCCATCTGTTCCTTTCGCTTCCTTTCTTTTTCTCTTTCCTTCTCCTGCCTGAGCAGCTGATCAGTTTTCAGTATTTTTTCCAGCTCTCTCTTCAGGCTGTAATGCACCATTTGCCTGCTCATGAGAGGCACAATCAGGTTGAAATTGTCCACTTTCTTGTTGAGTTTCCCCAGTTCATCAGCAAACGCAGAGCAGTGCTCCTTCCACTGGAGAGTTTCTGAGTGTCTCATGGGATCTCCCAGCCTTGCCCTGACCTCCTGCAACCTCTCCCTCATTTTGGCAATGGTTTCCCTGATCTCCTTCTGTACCACGATCCATTCAGGCTGGTAACCATTGTCGATGAGAATTCTATTGAGGTTGTGCGTCATGGGGTCCATATACGGGTTATGATCAAACTTGTTGAGTGGTTTTCCGGTACCACTGAGGTTTTGGAAGTCTCCACGGGCCATCGACTCTTGGATGAGGTCCTCAACTAGCCTCTCCACCGCCTGAGTGATTTTGATCTGCTTGCTGCGTAAACGTGCATCTCGGGTCACCATGGCTCCTTCGTCTGCTGCTGCCTTCTCCATCTCCTTCTGTCGATACTCCAGGACCTGGTCGGTGGCGCGGTCTACACGAAACTGTCGGTACTGTCGTTCTCTTTGGCTTGGAGTGCCAGAACCAATGCCTTCAAAACTGAGGTAATGTCTGTGTTGAGGGGCATTACCTTTAACTTTATCTTCCTCTTCTTCCTCCATCAATTGGGTATACTGTGAGGCCGACTTCTGCTGGGCAAGGTGGGCAAGAACAGCCCGATAGGCCTCCTCTATCTGGGAAAACAGAGTCGAGTCTGCCGTGGGAGCACCGGAATCTGGATGGTAGAGCTTGGCCATGCGTAGGTAAGCTTCCTTGACCTCTGAGGGGTCGCTGGCTCCATCGTCTGGCAGCTGCAGTATACGGTAACTCTCTCTCAAGCTGCGGCTGATAGCTCCAGAACTGAGAGTTCGCAGGCTGAGGGAACAGCACAGAGGCAGGAGAGATCTGCGGAGGTCCCCGTTGTGCAACCGTAACAACGTCCAGCAGCTCATTGTGCCTATATGCAAACAGCAAATAAATATAAGGAAATTACAAAATAAAGCTAAACTGAGTTGAACAAATTCAAATTAAATCAGAGTAACTCTTGTGTATTAATTTCACTTCTTTAGAAAGAAATTATCAAACCAAACACCAGAAAGTGTCCAAATACTATACAGACAGACAGACACACAGACAGATAGATAGATAGATAGATAGATAGTGCTCCAGGTTTGCTGTGCTTGATTGTAGGGCAAAAAATTTGAATTATATATCAGATAGATAGATAGATAGATAGATAGATAGATAGATAGATAGTGCTCCAGGTTTGCTGTGCTTGATTGTAGGGCAAAAAAATTGAATTATATATCAATATGACTAAAATAAAGTAAGTAAATATATAAATAAATACAATTTTACTATTGCAATATTCCACTGTAAAATAATAAAAAAAAAACATCCAGTATTTCTAAGAATATTAATAATTTTATTTTACAACACAACTGTAAAATTACTCCACTAATATTTATTTTCAAAAGTTAAACCATCGAGCATTTATTTTGGCGGAAGAACTGCCAATCAAATTAGGGCTCATTTGTATTTACATTTCATAAATAGGTTTATGACTTGCTAACTTAGATCATATTCGTTTCTTGCTACGTCAGATCTTAAAGCTTTGACAATAATATCTCGTGGGCTATAGTGTCTCTAGATGATTACGATAGACATGTTTGGTTTGCCCACAGAATACTCCAGTGTGTCAAGTTTGCTATAGCATAAAAGCTAATGTTCCAAACTAGCCTGCATATCAAACATGAACACTTTCGATAATGCAGAATAAATACAACAGGAACAATATATAGCAAGGGCATACCTCACTGATTTAGCACGGATTTCTCCACTGCAGAGTGAGATAGGTCAGCATGTCTTTGTGGTTTGAATATGTGCACTGGGTTTGTTATATATTAATGTCGAACAGAATGCGGGGAAATGTAGTCACTGTTTTCAGGGCAAAGCGCGTTATAGAATTTGTCCTTTAGGTGGCGACAAATCTTAATAGCCACATTGAAGGGACATTCATAACTTAGGCTTCTTTCTCCTTAAATAATACAATTTGAAAATGCACTGTTTCATCTAATGTGCAGGGCATCTGCTGCTATCATCTTTGCAGAGTCTGGTGAAAGTCTGCCTATTCTGTGAGACTTGCAAGATCAGCAAGCCATTCAGGTTGGTTTAAGGTGTGTTTTTTTTTTGAACAATATATAGCAATGGCATACCTCACTGATTTAGTACGGATTTCTCCACTGCAGAGTGAGATAGGTCAGCATGTCTTTATAGTGATGTCCGGTTCGCGAACGAATCGTTCGATTTAACCGGTTCTTCTTAGTGAACCGGTTGAACCAGTTCACCCGTGGGCTATAGTGTCTCTAGATGATTACGATAGACATGTTTGGTTTGCCCACAGAATACTCCAGTGTGTCAAGTTTGCTATAGCATAAAAGCTAATGTTCCAAACTAGCCTGCATATCAAACATGAACACTTTCGATAATGCAGAATAAATACAACAGGAACAATATATAGCAAGGGCATACCTCACTGATTTAGCACGGATTTCTCCACTGCAGAGTGAGATAGGTCAGCATGTCTTTGTGGTTTGAATATGTGCACTGGGTTTGTTATATATTAATGTCGAACAGAATGCGGGGAAATGTAGTCACTGTTTTCAGGGCAAAGCGCGTTATAGAATTTGTCCTTTAGGTGGCGACAAATCTTAATAGCCACATTGAAGGGACATTCATAACTTAGGCTTCTTTCTCCTTAAATAATACAATTTGAAAATGCACTGTTTCATCTAATGTGCAGGGCATCTGCTGCTATCATCTTTGCAGAGTCTGGTGAAAGTCTGCCTATTCTGTGAGACTTGCAAGATCAGCAAGCCATTCAGGTTGGTTTAAGGTGTGGTCAAAGCGCGTTATAGAATTTGTCCTTTAGGTGGCGACAAATCTTAATTATTAAATAGCCACATTGAAGGGACATTCATAACTTAGGCGTCTTTCTCCTTAAATAATACAATTTGAAAATGCACTGTTTCATCTACTGTGCAGGGCATCTGCTGCTATCATCTTTGCAGAGTCTGGTGAAAGTCTGCCTATTCTGTGAGACTTGCAAGATCAGCAAGCCATTCAGGTTGGTTTAAGGTGTGTTTTTTTTTTCAGGAGAGTTTATTTTTCTCCACCTAATTGCATAAGTGATGTTTATTATATTATTGAATTGGTATTGCAATTAATTAGCCAGACCCAAAAGACGTTCACTTTCTCTCCATCATGGACTGCTAATGTGTGTTAATGGGTGGCCTGCAAGTGATTGCAAGCCTTTTTCCATATTGTCAAGTCGATCACATGACCTTTAATTGGACTGTTTTAGAAGCCTACCAATTTATGCACATGTAGTGAATTGTGGTGAATGAATTTATGACATACTGAGAGGTCTTTTGTTTGTACATCGTTTGCAGTAATGTCACTCCATGAACTCTAGAATTATTATTTTTTTTAAACCTTCATTTCCAAAATTAATTGTTAAATTCCAGGCTTTTGTCTTTCTTTAATTGTTTAAAATCCAGGTTTCAACCTGGTCTCAAATTTTTGGACTCCAATGTATGTCCCCAATTTTGGACTTCAAAGCTGGATATAATTATATATAATCTCATATATAAAATGGCCTCTATTTGATGTTGTTTCTGAAATTTGTTTATATTAATTGGATATATATAGACTGATATAAAGGCATAATTTAGAAAGAAGTAAGTGGGATCCAGTTGCATGTTTGTATATTCCACTAGATTAAAATGAAACAGATGTTTACATTCAAATTTCTCTATGAGTGTGATCTGCCATGTGAGTAAGCAATTGGTGAACTCATTTGCCCAGAGGACCATGAGAGCTTTTTAGCATCTCAGAAATCAATATTGTGAGATCAATGGGTCTCCGCTGAAGTGCTTTTCCCTCACACAATCTGTGTCACACGTACACGGGGACACAAAAGAACCACAAAAAGGGGCACAGAAATCCTTACATCTAGCTGTGCAGCTGAAAAGACAGCTTAAAATAGCATTCAAAGAGAACTGATTCTAAGGATAGACTGCAAAATGACCAACTTCACAGATGAAGATCTGGACAACTATTTGCAAAATCAGGTGACCTATTTATGCTGCCATGGACACTGAGACCTAAACCAGACTAAAGTATTAACTTTAACTGATTTATGGTGTTTATTTTATTTGCAGTCAGCTTAAAGAATATCTTTTATATCTTATATAAAGGATAAAAAACATATATGTATTTTTTTTTTTATTTGATTGTTTTATTTTATTCAGATAGCTCAAAGTAAAGGGTGATTGCTTTGGCTTGTTTACAAAATGCAAATTTTGTTCTGATATGTTAATGGTGGTCGAATGTGTTATTGTCAGGTGGATCTCAGGCATCGTCAGGTTTCAAAGTCTGTAGAAGATGTGCAGAAAATCATAAAAGATCTTACAGCTGGGGTCAGCTCAAAGGATGCTCGTTTCCAGTCTATTGCAAACTCTGGAGTTCATAATGCCAGCCTCAAAGTAATACTTCATGTAGGCCTCTTGTCTAGTATACAATGACTAACTGCATTTTAATTATGGCTTCTTTTGTAACATCGTAACTACTCTGGTGTCCACAATCCTATTTAGGACCGGCCAGATTTAGTGTCAAAATGGTCTGCATTACTCCGGGGAAGATGTGCATACAACCCCGCCATCCAAGTAAGCAACAAAACTGTCAGCTATATCCTTTACGAAACAAAAATATTTTTCAGTATACTGCAATATATGAATGGACCATGTATGGCTATATATTGATACATATAAAAAAATGTATAGCAATGAAAACAAAACGGCACTACATTTTTACTTTTAATACCTTTATTTAAACACTCATTTAATTTATTTTGCTTTCATGAGTTAACGTATGCGTTTGCATAAAGCTGAACACATATTCATAAACTTTTATCGTCATTGTTGGCATAGTCACAAATTTCATATATGAAAATATGTGTGACTGTGTATAAGAAAAAAGTGTTTACTGGAAACAAATATTAATATTTTTGGACAGTTGGATGTCTTGTTGGCAAGTCATGGCACATAATATAAATGTGAATGTGGAAAAAAAAAATATATATACATATATACACACACACACACACACACAAATATGTTTATACACACATATATACATCTATATATTATGAAGTGTTTTGATTAATATTAAATTACATATGATATATAAGAAAATATATTGTCACATATTTGTCAATATATAAAAAGCTACAATTCCCCAAGTAATATTCAATGTTTTGTAATATATTAACCTGATATAGATATTATAGATATATAGATACATATATTAATCTGTATATTTTCATATACATTCAATCATTTAATATATTGACTGTTAATATGTAATTTATTATATTTTCTTAATGTAAGGGTGGTATCATTTTAACTGTTGTACTGTAACATGTAGAAGTAAACGTTTTAATGGTAAAACTGTACAGCTGATTTTCATTGCTTTGTGTATATACTAATAGATGTTTGGCTCATTTTGGCAGGTGCTCACCCCAACTCTGTTCCTGATCTCGGTGCCCCTACAGGGCCTGATGGGCTATAAGGAAAGGCGAACACGTCAGTGGCGGTACTACACACAGAGCGGGTCTCGTCTCCTCTCACCGGTCCGCGAGCCAGAGAAGTTCCAGCAGTGGCTGGAGCTGGAGAGTTTTGTGAATCCGAGTCAGGAGTGGCATGATGCCCGCATGATCATTGAGGGTGATATTGTGCCAGCCAAGGTAGTAAATGTCTTCAAAGAGCATCTGGAGGCATCTATAAAGACCTGAGAGTTTTGTCAATCCGAGTCAGGAGTGGCATGATGCCCGCATGATCATTGAGGGTGATATTGTGCCAGCCAAGGTAGTAAATGTCTTCAAAGAGCATCTGGAGGCATCTATAAAGACCTGCGGACTAACAAGTTAGAGTTTTTACAGTGTCCACTTGTTTACTCAAACAGAACGAGATCTGTTTTCTATCTATTTTTCTAATTCATTTTTCACACGTTGTCTGATGAATAATCAAAACTCTCCAACAATCATACTCTACTGGCATACAACTCTTCTGGGATTACAGATTGATTGATTGATTGATTTCCATAACTAGCAACTGTAACTGAATTTGCATGAAAACCACAAACAGGGTATCAAGGGTATTTGCAGACAGTGGTACAGTGCTTGCTGGTGTCTTCCTAATTTATGTTTTAGTGCTTAAGTTCACATTGACAATCTAAGATCAAAAACGTAATTTCAATCTAACCTGCAAGAATTATGTAAAATTAATGAGAAATATTGAATGTATTTTAATGTAGTATATTCATATGTAATATATAACATTACTTACTAATTATATAAATATGTTAATTAGTGACATTGGCCACATTAACTGCATTGTTTAATTAAACTTTTCTCTCAATTTTTTATAATATATAATTTGAATGAAAACTTTGTATTACATTAGAAAAATGCAAATGGTCTCAGAGGGATCCCACTGTATTTTGGTTCCAATAAGTAAAAGCTTGTTTGCAGCTATTAGAGGAGATTCCATGACAGATGAGCTGTACCAAAGACAATCTTTAGAATTAAATAGTATGACGGGGCTTTTTAAGTCACTGGTTTCTTATTTGACCCAAAGGCTCAATGTGTTGAAGGTAAACACAGTTCTGCACACACATTAACACCATACAGCACAATGTGATGGTAAAATTTGGATCAACATTCCTTTTAAAAAAATAAGCCAAAATCTCATGAAATGATTGATTGATAGGTTGTTCAAGCCTCTAAGTAGCCCCAGTTCTAACCCTAAAAACTGACTGGATGACAAGGATGCTGATCCAGGAATAAATCCTATTTAGGTAAATGGACAAGCATAAATGTGCACTACACATAAAGTGTAACAGTATATTCATGCAACATTTATTTTCCCCTTTCTTTGACAGGTAAGGTGAGTATGCTGGAATCAGTTGGTTCAGTGGTGCGTGTTGCCGTGGAAACATCAGAGGCACAAATTGAGGTGGAATTGGTTCCTACAGTGGAGCTAATGAACTACTGGCCAAAGAGAGCTCGGTGGCCCCGGCTCTTTCAGAGATGGCCCTCCACAGAGCGTGCTCGCTGTATTAAGGTCAGTGGGTCTATATACATAGGAATTTACTTTTTTTTTTCTCGAAAATACAGTAAAAACAGTAATATTGTGAAAAATTATTACGTTTAAAAGAATTATGGTCTATTTTAATATATTTTAAAATGTAATTTATTCCAGTAATGGCAAATCTGAATTTTCAGCAGCAATTACTTTGTGTGTGTGTGTGTGTGTGTGTGTGTGTGTGTGTGTGTGTGTTTGTGAGTGTATAATTTGCTTTACATTACTTTATTAATTGTCTTCAGTGTCAAACGATCCTTCAGAAATCATTCTAATATGCTGATTTGGTGTTTAGGAAACATTTCTTATTATTATCAGTATTGAAAACAATTGTGCTTCTTAATAGTTTTGTGGAAACCATGATACACTACCATTCAAAGTTTTGTATAAGATTAAAAAATAAAAGAAAGAAATACTTTTCTTCAGCAAGAACACATTCATTTGATCAAAAATAACAATAACGATGCAAAATATTTCTATTTCAAATAAATACATTTCTAATTCAAACAGGCTACATGCTCTTTTGAACTTTCTAGTCATCAAATAATCCTGAAAAAAACATAAATAATAAGCAGCAAAAACTGTTTTAAGCACTGATAATAATAAGAACCATTATTAGTAATTGAGCACCAATAATAACTGACAACAACTGAGCACTAAATTACATATTAGAATGATTTCTGAAGGATCATGTGACCTTGAAGACTAGAGTAATTGCTCTACCACCACAGGGAAAAAAAAAATATATATTTTTTTTAATTTAAAATGTTAATATTATTTTATTATTAGCTATATTTCAATTATTAACTAGTAAACAGAAAACGGCTGAGTACTGTTTACATAAAATACAATGATGATTAATCTAATATATCCCCTACAGTCATTTGGATTCAATCTAATGGCCACATCAAACTACCACTGGCTGCTGTCATTTTCACGGGCAGCGCAAGTGCTGTTGAGTAATATAGATGAGGACGGCGGCTGCCGCAGGAAGTGTTATCGGGTGGTCAGACAGCTCAAGGAGGGCGTCTGGTGTCCTGGAAGCAAACCCGTCATCACTGCCTACCACCTACAGGTACCAGCCCAAGCAAAACAGCCTTCTACTCCTTTCCTGTCACTTCTTTTCTGTGATTTCTGTTAATTTGGCTTTTGAAACATCATACTGCTTGTACACAAATTCAAGTTTACACGCTTTCGCACTGTCCTTACATCATTTAGACGCTGCTTTTCTGGACATGTGAGAAGTACCCCTGCACCAGGGACTGGAGAGACTTCAGAGGATGCGTATTACGGCTGGTGCAAAAGCTACATAAGTGTGTTAGCCAGCATTACCTCCGGCATTACTTTGTACGATCCCACAACCTCCTGAAATATAGCAATACAAATGAGCTTGATGACGTGGCAAAGAAGATCAATAATTTCCTGGACAGCCCAGGAACATACGTTCATTAGAAGCTTGTGGGTTAGATGGCATAGATCTATGTTAGCTGTGCCCTGTTCTGACTGCATCATATTGATGAGATGATCATGGAAGTCGGCTGTGGTTGGCTAAAGTAAGTATGCATGGATTTCCTTCTTATGTCCGTGTCATCCTGAAATTTTCACCAGAATTATGATGTCAGTTTTTAATA
>NW_015548473.1:355704-359249 GCF_001515605.1 Sinocyclocheilus anshuiensis
TATATATACAGTAGGCTGTAAACTTTGTTGAATGATTGACTTGACAAATGCTGAATCAAATAATTAAATATTTTCTCATCAGAAATGCACCGTTTTTATTTTATATTTTTATTTTATTTAATTTTCAAATGATCAATTCCTTTTTTTGGACAAGCATGGTCTGCTCAAAAAAGATATTTGAGTACTTTACATGTTGATCTCTCATAACATACTACAGGAACCCTTAATTCTATTCTATTCCAGCAGAGGTCACTGTGATTACAGCAACACGTGTTACAAATATCCATAGTAAACACGACGAGGTAATAGCACAAGAGGTAATAAAGAACTAGTATTTTCATTTTCAGCTAATGATATGTTTTGTTACAAAAAAAACAAGCTAGATTCACTGAGTAAGTTGTCATAGTAGTAAGTGAATCCGAGTAGACATTCAGGGAGTAGTTCATCCAAAGATGAATTCTGTCATTATTCCAAACCCATATTGACTTTTTTCCATTAAACATAAAAGGAGTTATGTTCACACTGCTCTTTTTTCTGTACAAAAATAGCATAGTGACCATAAGTTCTGAAATTGACACAAAACACCATCAAAGCAAATCTAACCTCCAAATCTTAATCACCAAATCTGGTGGTTCACTTTTGTGTTTTGTAACCTATTGTGACACTGCCAGTTTGAATATGTAGAAGTTTGAATGAGACATAGCTTTAAATTTGGGGTGAATTATTCCTTTAATTCACCACCATACGTCACTGGAATCGGATTTAATAGTGTGTCTTGCACTCTTTAGCTCAGAGGTCAGGAACCTGGCTCGGGAGCCAAACCTGTCTCTTTAACAGAAATCATGTAGCCCAGGTCTTCCTCTCTTTACCAAGAAATTATCGATGAAAAAATTAGACACATCACTAGAGTTCAGCTTTCTGCAGAAAAAAAGCCAATCACAACTCGTTTGCTTGTTCAGTGCTGTTTGCAACAGCAATAAACTCAAAACCACTAGGCCGCGTGTCCACCAAATTTTTCAGTTGTATTTTTTTAATTGTTTTCAATGGGAGTTTTCAATGTTCAATGGGAACATTTCGTACTTCCACTTTTGCCGCACAGACCTTTGATGTTCTATAAATGTGTCGTATTTATGTATGATACTCCTTGCAGCTTTCGGTGGGTGGGAAAATGTGAAATTATTAATAAAGAAACATGGATGAATGAGAAAGTAAAGAGATGTGCTTGATATTAAAAATAAATATTAAAAGAGCAATAAGCCAAGAAAGAGAACTGAATCCGCTACTGACAGGATCCTTTCTGTGCGCGCGCTCTGAGTGGAACATTGACAAACATATTTTTCCCCAGGCTATAGCGTTTTTTTCAATTGTTTTCAATGGGAGCGCCGCGTTTTTTTTAAATGCCAGGAGCGTGCCGAGAGCTGAGCATCTTTTTACGCTGAGCGTTTGGGCGTTTTTTTCTCAGCGCCAAGATTTGAAGAATGTTCAACTTTGAGTTAAATGCAGCGCTCATCACTGTCATACGGTGACTGTGAAGTGCAAAACAAATCACAATTCTGAAAAGAAAATAACAAATTACAAATGCAAATGCAAGTCTAAAAAAACAAAATAACAATTCAGAAAGCACAAAAACATCAGCCCCAGTGGCGCAGGTGGATAAGTGTTTGTTGTTGGCTTTTTGACGCGATCGACCCGGGTTCGATCCTGCCTTTTGCCGAACTTTTTTTTTCTCCCTTTTCAAATCTCGTATCACATCGTAAAGGCATTTATTTTCAATAAAAATTAAGGAAATAATCAAAAAGTTGAAAATAAAGTATCGGGTAAGGTTAGGGTAGGTGTAGGGAGGGCTTTATTGTACCAATAAGGTTAAAATTAATTAAAATTAAAATTATAATTTACACTCAATACGTTATTATTGCATACTGTTTTATAATGTACTACAATACTGAAGTGCAGATAATTGCCACTATTTGCAACAAGTAGTATACTTGATAGTAGAAATCCTGCTATTTTAACATAGTGTAAATAGGTATTTGCACTTAGTGTAAATAGCATATTGCTAAAAATACTGCTATTTTCACTTAGTGTAAATATAATCCATTGCTAATACGAGATTTGAAAAGGGAGGAAAAAAAAGTTCGGCAAAAGGCGGGCTCGAACCCGGGTCGATCGCGTCAAAAATCCAACAACACACACTTATCCACCTGCACCACTGGAGCTGATGTGTTACAGTCACTTTTAACTAAATGTAAACATACACTCCGTATTTTTTATTCCATAGTAAGAGCAATTCATACAATACATTTAAACTGAGCTACTTTAATACCATCTCCGAACTTTCTACCACGACTCTGCTGTTCTTCGGCTGGTTCTTCCTGTATACGTTGATTGACAGATGTCTCGTCCAGTCAGCGGTGAGTAATCCCAAACCAATGGCGCTGTCTCAAACTATACCTACCTCTTCCGGTTTGTCTGATTTGTCGTTGTGTTTTCTGACTTGTTAATTTGTTTTCGGATATTGTCGTTGTGTTTTCTGACTTGTTAATTTGTTTTCGGATTTTGTCGTTTTGTTTTCTGACTTGTTATTTTGTTTTCGAATTTGTCATTGTGTTTTCTGACTTGTTATAATGTTTTCTGAATTGTTGTTGTGCTTTCTGAATTGTTATTTTGTTTTTTAGACTTGCATTTGCGTTTGTAATTTGTTATTTTGTTTTCAGAATTGTGATTTGTTTTGCACTTCACAGTCACCGTACTGTCACTTTTTTAGTCAGCAACCAATCACAGTAAGGATGGGCGGGACAAATTCCAGACTGACCAACCGCCACATCGTACTTGTACAACAACGACAGACGACAACAAGAAGCACAACAACTAAACAAAATAATTTAAAACAAGGGCCAAAGCAAGTACTTTATATTGTGTCAACATTTTTATACTCATAAATAAACTATCTGCGAAATCAGATACTAGTTACACTTCCACGGATATTCCGTATCATAGCAGCCAAAGCGCCTCAACCCAGATAACACACGTACGTCTGCAAGATGTCTGTTAAAGATCTCTTCATCTGGAAAGCATCTGCTGTGTACAAACATCTGATAGACGTCTTTAAGATGTCAGTTTTACATAGATTCTAAATCATAAACATCATAAAGACATTTTGTAAACGTCTATTTGACATCTGAAGAGTCCCCCCCCACATGATTGTTAAGCGCTTTGGGTGTACAACAATACACAATAAAGCGCTATATGTAAATGCAGACATCAATAGACGTCTCCATGATGTACAAAAACGCTGCGATGCAGAAGTGCTCTCAAGCGCTCACAGGTGTTTTCTGCAGAGCACCTGGGGCCTCATTTATAAAATGTTGCGTAAAAACCATCCTAAATTTGTTCTAAGATCATTTCTCAAAAGTGCGATTCAGAGAAAACCAACGTGCGTACGCCTCTCTTCCAGATGTGAGAGATCGCAAATGAGCTTGAAATTGTGCGCAGCTGACTTGTGTCAGATCTCCACCTTGTAAACGCCCCCTAATTAATATCATTAC
>NW_015548473.1:359399-379839 GCF_001515605.1 Sinocyclocheilus anshuiensis
ATTGAGGTCCTGCTGGCGGAGGTAGAGGTTCGTGCGGGGACGCTTTTTATTTAACAATGTGTAATTATTCTGTGGGCAAACAATGTGTGTGTGGTTATATTTTTTCGATTGACTATTATGACAATTATTACTTCTAGAAACAACAGAAATAATAATAATAATAATCAGTTTAGATGTTCAAATAGTTGCACTACTCCGACTTTGCCACAAGGAAAAGTTCGTACGCCTGCTCAGACCCTGACGTGGCGGTAAGTACTTTTCCACGTCAAAGACCGTTTTTATAAATATGAAGGTTGCCGTGGATTTTAGCGTACGCACACTCTAAGATCAAATCTGTGCGTACGCACATTTTATAAATGAGGCCCCTGGTGTTCTGCTGGCTAAAACACTTTGGTGGACACGCGGCGTAAGTCTTCTGCGCACCTAAATGGTCAAATACACAGCCAGTCTCAGTGACATCACAATGAGATGCGTTCTAAAAAGTTTCACGCCTTCACTCTCATATATTAGCTGAATTCTTTCTCGAGGTCAATGTGTCTGTAATTGCAGAATGGAAAGGTAAGTTAAATTCATTCAAAAATTCATTCGACTTTGCGGGTTGCGTACACTAAACGCAATTCCCGCAAAGGACTTGACGTGTCTGCTGCTTCAGTTGTGTCGTGAAGCAGCATCCGGTTACTGGCACAGACTGGCAACCGTTTTACTTGTGCACACCCTATGGCGAGGCGCTATCGCACGCGTACTGTAGACAGGGTGTAAGGCTGGCGCTGAGGAGCCCCAGGCAAACACGTGAAGCTGGCCCCCTCCAAAACATATAGAATTGGGTGGGGGAGGGAGCATTTCGTGGGGGACCACAAGTGAAACACATTCACCAAAACAATAACCCGTATTATAACTGAAATAGACCAAGTTCTGTAAAGTTCTGTGATGTATTAAAACCGATCACCAATACAAGATTCAGATAAATGAATTAACTACACAAAAAGCATTATGCCTACTCACTTCCTAAACCAGGTTATGTGGGGTTACTAGAGGGTGAAATCTGCACATAGTCAATTGACTAGTAATACATACCCAAGACTGATATGACATGATGAAATCAACTTGATGCTGAAAAAGGATGAGGTACATTGACACTGGAGAGGCAAGACTAGAATAATCTTCTTCATTTGTTGGGCTTTTTTTTTTTTTGGTGGTTTTTAATTAATCATACATTTTGCATGTTCATGACAGGCCTTCTTGAATTTGTTCATCTGACATTGTCTACACAAGTTTATATTTACAGTTTGAAGAGCCAAACCCCCTTTAGGAGCTACTACTGCAACCTGACAATAACAGTCCAACATATCCATCAATATATCCAACAGGAACCCATAACATTTCATGAAGTATTGAGTAATATACAACATCCAGCTTGAAGCATTGTTTTCTGTGTCTCTTCAGTGCAGAAATCCATTATTGAAGTGGAAATGCAGGGTAAGCATATGGAAAACTGAGGCCGGGAGTCTTTGAAAAAAGAAAAACTATAGTCTAGGTTTTCTCAGCACAAATTGAATATGTTTCATCTTCCTGAGGTGACAGAATTGTAGTGTGTCAGATTTGTGAGCTTTGCATCTTCTAAGCATAAAGTTTTTCTTCATATCATATTCCTAAATCAAACAGTTCCATCATCTGTCTTTTACTTCATATTTTTCATTGTCTCTTCTTTAGTTGTGCTGTAATCTTTCATTCAGAAGGACATTTATTGATATCCATGCAGATAATGAAAAGGATGCTTTGGGATCAGCATTTATAGGCATTCTACTGTAAACTCTATTGGGGTTAGACAACACGTGTCAGGACCTACTCATTGTCATAACCATACTTTAGATTTAATACTCTCACATGGAATTGATGTTGATGGCATTGAAATTCTGCAGCAGAGCAATGATATCTCAGATCATTATCTAGTCTTGTGTATACTCCATATAGTTAAAGCTGCAAATTCAAATCATACTTATCTGACCGACATCCATTCGTAGCAGTGAATGAAAAAGTATTATATTGTTCACAAGTGCAGTATGGAGTACCACAAGGCTCAGTACTAGGACCATTGCTTTTCATGCTTTACGTGCTACCCTTGGGAGATATCATCAGGAAACATGGTGTTAGCTTTCACTGTTATGCTGATGATACTCAGCTCTATATTTCTTCACGGCCTGACAAAACACCATGTAGGAGCCAAATGTAATTTTTAACCACTAGATGGCGGTGTGGAATGGGAGGAGTTGGTGTATGTCATTGGTGTATGTCATATGACATTTAAACCCTCTTGGTTGTGTGTGTGGGGAGGGTAACAGGTGGCGGGAATACATGGTTCTTACCATATCCTAAGATCCATTGAACCATGAATCCACGTGTTTATTTGTAAGCATCATTCGTTCATTAAATGAACAAAGCAAGAAATGGATTGTTGCATGGAAAATGACTTTATTTCCAACTTATGAGTAAAGAACGTCTTACCACCTGTTCCTGGGTGGTTAGGAAGCCACCACATACTAATTCGCAAAACCAACAGAATGCATAGCTGATATAAAAACCGGATGACTAGTAATTTCCTACTGCTAAATTCTGAAAAAAATTTTTTTATTAAAATTTAAAAAATAATTAAATTGTTAATTATCGGACCAAAAACCTCTGAATGTAATAATCTAGAGCACTAACAATTGATGGCTGTGCTGTAAGTTCTTCGTCATCAGTTAGGAAAGTAGGTGTGCTATTTGATAGCAACCTTTCCTTTGAAAGTCATGTTTCTAGCATTTGTAAAACCGAATTTTTCCAAAATAGATCAATATATATATATATAAATTACGACCTATGCTCTCAATGTCAAATGCAGAAATGCATTTGTGCATTCATGACCTCAAGGTTAGATTATTGTAATGCTTTATTGGGTGGTTGCTCTGTGCGCTTAATAAACTAACTCTATCTGGTCCAAAATGCAGCAGCTAGAGTTCTTACGAGAACCAGGAAGTATGACCATATTAGCCCAGCTCTGTCAACACTGCACTGGCTCCCTATTAAACATCGTAAACATTTTAAAGGGGTCATGAACTGCCTTTTTTTATTATTTTGTACTGTTCTCTGAGGTCCATAATGTTATCAAGATTTTTACATAAAATAACATCATAATTTAGAAGTAATAGGCTATTTTTTGTCCTGTTATGACCCCCCTCATCTGTACACTCTGTTTGAATAGGCGTGGCAGATTGTAGACTGGAACTTCGGCAATGCAAATACTTTGTTCTTCCACAATTTGGCACTGCACAGTGTCTTGTTTTTGGGGCCATCTTTGTCGTTTGATTTCTGCATAGACCTGCGTTTGCCTCTCTCGTTATTTACACTACATGCGCAAATCAGTGGGCGGGGCTAAACAGGCAGTGATGTAGAAGCAGGCATTGATCTTTTTTTGCATAGGCGGTGTTTAGCCACACTATTATGTCATAAAGTGGCACATTCCAAAATCTGTTGTTTTGGCAGATTGGCTTCAATATAAGCTGTTTTTATACTAAAGAGAAAGTTTTGAGTTCTGAAACTTACAGGATGTTTTTATAGTATAATGACCTCTTCTATGTCAAAAGATCAAGGGAATTTTGATTTCTCAGTTCATGACCCCTTTAAAATCTTGCTAGTTACTTATAAAGCCCTGAATGGTCTAGCTCATCAATACTTGAGCGAGCTCATATCGCAATATAGTCCTTCACGTCCACTGCAATCTCAAAACTCGGGCCATTTGATACCTAGAATATCAAAATCAACTGCGGGCAGCAGATCCTTTTCCTATTTAGCACCCAAACTCTAGAACAATCTACCTAGCATTGTTATTGTTCGGGAGGCAGTTTAAATCTAGATTAAACACCCATATCTTTAACCTGACATACACATAACAGACAAACACTTTTCTATAATTCAGATCTATTAAAGGATTGTTAGGCTGCATTAATTAGGTCAACCGGAACTGGGAACACGTCCCATAACACCCAATGTATGTTACATTGTTAGAAGAATGGCATCTACGCTAATATTAGTCTGTTTTATTCTTATTCCGAGGTCACTGTAGCCACCCAGATCCAGTCTGTATCTAGATCAGATGGTCACTGAACTCATCTGGATCCAGTCCGTATCCAGTCCCTGAATGTCAGCGGAGACCATGTCAACTAGACAAACCCTAGAGACAGGTCCCCTGTGAAGACCTCGTCGACCACAAGACCATGAGAACCATAGTCCTCTGCTCAGTCTGACGTGCATTGCAGCCTGGAATTAAACCACACCATGTTGGTTACATCTGGCCAGAGGAGAACTGGCCCCCCGACAGAGCCTGGTTTCTCCCAAGGCGGGCAGCAGATCCTTTTCCTATTTAGCACCCAAACTCTAGAACAATCTACCTAGCATTGTTATTGTTCGGGAGGCAGTTTAAATCTAGATTAAACACCCATATCTTTAACCTGACATACACATAACAGACAAACACTTTTCTATAATTCAGATCTATTAAAGGATTGTTAGGCTGCATTAATTAGGTCAACCGGAACTGGGAACACGTCCCATAACACCCAATGTATGTTACATTGTTAGAAGAATGGCATCTACGCTAATATTAGTCTGTTTTATTCTTATTCCGAGGTCACTGTAGCCACCAGATCCAGTCTGTATCCACATCAGATGGTGGATCTGCACCTAGTAACGACCCCGACAGCCCTGAATGTCAGAGGAGCCAATGACAACTAGATGAGCCCCAGAGACAGATCCCCTCCTGAATGTCAGCGGAGACCATGTCAACTAGACAAACCCTAGAGACAGGTCCCCTGTGAAGACCTCGTCGACCACAAGACCATGAGAACCATAGTCCTCTGCTCAGTCTGACGTGCATTGCAGCCTGGAATTAAACCACACCATGTTGGTTACATCTGGCCAGAGGAGATTGTTAGGCTGCATTAATTAGGTCAACCGGAACTGGGAACACGTCCCATAACACCCAATGTATGTTACATTGTTAGAAGAATGGCATCTACGCTAATATTAGTCTGTTTTATTCTTATTCCGAGGTCACTGTAGCCACCAGATCCAGTCTGTATCCACATCAGATGGTGGATCTGCACCTAGTAACGACCCCGACAGCCCTGAATGTCAGAGGAGCCAATGACAACTAGATGAGCCCCAGAGACAGATCCCCTCCAAAGACCTCGTCACCTAGATGGCCATCGGCACAAGACCACGGGAACCAGACCAAACCGATGGAGTTTTGGTTCCTTGCCGCTGTCACCTTTGGCTCGCTTAGTTGGGGATACAATTTCTGGCTACATTGTTGATTTGACTGCACAGACACTATTGGAAAAGAACTGAACTGAGCTAGACAGTGACATCACTGAATAAACAATGAACTGACTTTAACTGATAAACTGTTTTCTATTATCCTCTTGCATTATCAGCACACATTTTTCCAGTTTAACACTGTAAAGCTGCTTTGACACAATCTGTATTGTATAAAGCGTTATATAAATAAAGGTGACTTGACTTGATGACATTTCTGTTATAGAGATGTGCAAGCTGTGAGTGAGTGAGTGAGTGAGTGAGTGAGTGAATGAGTCGCAAATTGACTCATCTAGTTTTAGCTACTGACTAAAAAACAAAATAGCTAGAAGCAGGGCCTTACTTCCGATGCTAATCAGACACACTTTGACCCCTTGGCTAAAATACATGATATAGTTAACTCAGCTGCTATGTGTTTTACTTGGGTGGTCAGTGTTTAGCTTGTTAGCTTCAGTCATTAGCTCCTGCTGCTAGATGCCATAACTACACAATTATGCCGGCTAAAAGCATGTTTATCTTCTTAATTAGCCTTTATCAGCAGAACTGGGCATCAATAAGTCCATCAGAAAACATATATTGTAAATAACTGTTTTAAATAAATCAGTTTAAGTATTTTGGAGACTTCCTTTCGAAAACATAAAACATTTTTACTGATCCCAAACTTCTGAACAGTGTGTTCATGGTATGTAATGTCTACATGCCAGAGACTCTTTACTTTTGAGAAATCATCATTGCGATGTTCTTATTTTCAGTTCCAATTATTAATAACTTTATGCAGGATACATTTAACATGTGTCTTCCTAACACTTCTGGAAAGACTGAACTTCCTCTCTCTTCTCTTTCAAACATATTGGAAAGTTCTGCCCTTTAGCCCTGTTTTGTGCATATAGCTCCTCTAGTTGTGTTTATTTGTTGTGTCTTGTGTTTTAATGCAGTCTTTTTCACTCGCAGTGAATTTCAAGAAACAAGCGGCTCTTTGTTTTGTGTGCCAGGCACCCTCTCATGCATCGCAATAGATTGGGAGACCCTCATCTTCCCTCTGTCCTTCTTTTACCTTTTCTTTTTCTATCATTCTATCTCCTATACTCTCCTATTTCTAATAATCTGATTAATGTGATTAGACTGGTATCCAATAAAAATCGGTCACGATTTGCATCATGTACTATTAAACATGAATTACCCTTGAGGTATAGGTTGAGTTCAGTGAGGGCACTCAAATAGAGGAGAGCCCTGCAACTGCCTCAGTAAATGACTGAGGGAACATTCCCTTGGATGACGGCATAGTGACCCTCTCTTTCACTCTTTGTTACACGCTTTCTTTCACGCTGGCTTAGAAAAGGGACAATTGTGCAAAACATCCTGCTGGGATGATGGCATAATGGTTTCAGTGTGAGACAACTTTCCCTGGACATTCTGTCATCTGGGTGGCAAGAGTTATTATGTTAAGGCTTGAGGAATAGCCCTGTTTCCCATAAAAATGTCAAATGCAAACATACTTTCCGCTTCTACTCAACCATGTGTAGTATAAACATTACCACTGAGTGCAATATATCAAGCTACAAAACAAAAGAATAGTTTTCCCAAAAATTAAAATTCTGTCATTATTTAATCACTCTCATGTCATTCACACCTGTATGCTGCATTTTTCATCTTTATATACATCCATTTAATGAAAATGTATAATGACGGCGGATGTTATGCTCTAAAAAGCACAAAAAAGCAGAAATATCATAAAATTAGTCTATACAACTTGTATGTTATAATCCATGCCTTTTGAAAATGTATGCTGTCTTTTGTTATAAAAAGATAAAAATTTAAGTCAGTATTCACCGAAAAAAATATATTTAATATATGTATGCTAAAAATTATTTGCATGGAAATGCTACAACTAAGTAAATTCAATTAAAAAAATATTTATGTAAATATAATATTTAGTAAATAACTTTATAATGAATATACAATTATAACATTTACAATAAATATTTACAAATATTTTTAAAACGTTTTTTTGTATATTTTGTTTATATTGAAATATATTAAAAAATATATCTGAAAATATATTTGACCATATGGGTTGGACTTGGAATGTAGTGCATGATTCACGTGGACTGCTTTTTATAAAAAGTAGGTCATAATACTATAAAAGCACCATAAAAGTATCATAAAAGTAATCCATTAATGATTCCTATGACAAAGATAAGGCCTTTTTTGACAGCTTCTGGTTACCATAAACTTGTTGTTTGAAAAATATTTATGTGAATATTCCTAAATCTTAAATGTTGTTTTTCATGTTAAAAAAAATAACAGCAGGGTTTGGAAAAAATGTGAGAGTGAGTAAATCATGACAGAATTCTCAGTTTGGGGGGAACTATTCCTTTAATGTAAATAATGTGACTGCCAGTTACATTTAGTGTTTGAGATACTTCCACATCTGTTGCATCTTTCAGAGCTGGAGACACAGCTAACATCAAATGGCTTCAATCGAAGATGTTCAGCATCAAGACAAGATTGAGTGGCACAGTCTGAGAGACAGACAGACAGCGGTGACAGGTGCTCTGATAGAGAGCAATACATGGAGTTTGGTTGTGGGCAGAGGAAAGGAGAGAGAAGGGCTGGAGTGACAATGGAACTGACGTAAAGATGAAGTGTCTGCTGTTGACACAGATATAGACTGACAGTTACAAATACACAAAGACAGACAGAAACTAAGGGAGTAAGCAAGGAGTATGATAACTAGAGTATGACAGTAAAGTTAGCGCTTTGGGAAACCCAGCCAATGTTGAAAGACATAAATATGGGAAGAGATTTTTGGTTTATGCCTTGTTTTTGAGCTGAAAAATTATTTTCATGAATTTTAGATGCCAAGATAAACTCTTATTTCCATATAAACTCAAACATTTCTCATCAGATTCTTCCAAGACCAAATTGTAGATGCGTATAGACAGATTAACTGACACCTTTTGTAGAACTGAGGTCTCGCTTTATTCACCTATACAATCGCACTTCCTATTCCAGTGTTTTACCCATAATCCCCCAGACCTCCTACGTCATCTCTTGTAGACAGCCACAGGAAAGATAAAAAGTAACCATCAATATAATCTACATCCCCCTTCTAAATGATAAGATACCTGGATAGGTTGAACATGGATAAAACATAGAAACTGAATCAACAACAAAAACGATGTTAACAGGTCTATATATATTAACCCTTTAGCCTTACCTGTTATAAAGGTGCACATGAACAGTGAAACTAGCAAACAGTGTACAATCTGACACGCATACCAAAAACAGAATGCAACATTGGTCTGACCCTTTTTTTTTTAAATTTTTTTTTTAACAGCCACAAGGAACAGGACTGCTGCAATAAGAGTGGTATAACAGTCTGGTGAGCTTATGTAGTGTAGTCTTTGTATAGGGAGTTGGGCTTTGAAATTCTCCCTGAGAGGGTGACAACCACAGGTAGTTCCTGCACCTGTTCTGTCTGTGGCTGGTCGACATTAAGCTGGGGTTCTGGCAGAGGGTCACTGTTGGTGTTAAGTGGGACCTTTGTTGTTGTAGGCGGGGTGTACTGTTCATGTGTGTGTAGGAGGTGGCGCCTGTTTCTCACATATGTGGCATCTCCGGCCTGGACCTGGTAGCTGTTTGGCTGTGGTGCTCTTCCTACTACCGTTCCCAATCAATCATATCCCCTGTCCGTCTGTATTCTCACTGTCTGCCCTGCTTGCAATGAGGCCAAGGGTCTGGCTGACCTGTCATAATGTGTCTTTCCCCTTTGTCTGGTACGTGTTAGAGCTGCCTGGACCTGCGTTTCTACCTTTGGCACATACATGGCTTTGGTCATGGGAATAAGAGTCTTGGTGTGCCGAGAAAGCAGGCGCTGGGCTGGTGAGGGCAGCCCATCCCTTGGTATGTTGCGTAGATTGAGCAGTGCCGCATATACATCTGTTCCATCACATGCACATTTTTCTAGCAGGTGTTTGGCTGAGCGTACAGACCTCTCAGCTAGCCCATTTGATTGAGGGTAGTGGGGGCTGCTGGTGACATGGCAGAAGTCCCATGTGCAGGCAAATTCTTGGAACTCCCTGCTTGTGAAATATGTTGCGTTGTCAGTCATTAGCTGCTGAGGAGCTCCATGGGTGGCAAAGTGGCGCTTTAGCCTGGTTATAATGGTCGCACTGGTCATGTTTGGGAGCTGGTCTATTTCAAACTAGCCGGAGTACGAGTCGACGAGCACCAGGTGTTCTTCCCCCCCACTCAAAAACGTCCGCTGCTGTAAGAGTCCATGGCAAGTCTGGTATATCATGCAGTTGAAGGGGCTCCTTTGTTTGGTGTGGTCTGAGGGCATTACAAGGAGCGCACCTGGAGATTTCATGTTCAATGTCCTGGTATATGCTGGGCCAAAACATGGTTTCTCTGGCCCTGCGCTTTGTTGCTTCTAGGCCCGGGTGCCCTTGATGCAACTGTCTGATATAATAGTGTTGCAGTGAGTGGGGAATGACGAAACGCTGACCACGGAGCAGTAGGCCATCATCAACTGTGAGTTCATCCCTTATGGCATAGAATTGCCTGAGATCATGTGGCAGCTTCTTTGATGAGTCAGGCCAGCCCACGGCAACAACCTCAGATAAGCGCCTGCATAGATAGTCTGCCTGTGTCTCCTTTCTCAGTTCCTCAATTCTCCTTGAGGAGAGGGTCTCCACTGTCATGACATCATAGTCCTCAGTAGTTTCGGCCCAGTCAGTGGAGGGCAAGTGTGCACGTGAGAGCGCGTCTGCTAGGTATAGCTCTTTGCCTCTCTTGTAGACGACATTGAGGTTATAGCGCTGCAGCTTAAGCATCATCCTCTGAAGGCGTGCAGAGGCTGAGTGTAGTGTTTTTTTTAGAATAGTGATGAGGGGCTGATGATCCGTTTCTACGGTCACTGGACGGCCATATATGTAGTCATGGAATTTCTGACAAGCATAGACAAGGGCCAGCAGCTCCTTTTCTATCTGAGCGTAGCGTGACTCAGTCTCTGTAAGTGCTCTTGAGGCAAACGCCACTGGTTTGTTGTTCTGGAGACAGACAGCACCCAGGCCATGCTGAGAGGCGTCTGCAGATAACACCACTGGCTGGTGCACGTTAAAGTACTGGAGTACAGGAGTACTTGTGAGGAGTTCTTTAAGTCTGGTGAACGCTGCCATGTGGTGCTCCTGCCAGCTCCATTCCGCATCCTGAAGCAGGAGTTGACGCAGGGGTGCTGTGATTTCGCTATAGCCCGGGATGAATTTCGATAAATAGTTTGTCATGCCCAAGAACCTTTGAACACCATGCTTGTCCGCTGGGGTTGGCATAGAACGGACTGCGTCTGTTTTTGTAGGGACAGGCTTTATGCCCTGGTCAGTTAGAAGGTGACCCACATATGACACCTCAGACACCCGAAAACGACACTTGTCAGGGTTGAGCTTAAAATTTACGGCGCATATTCTGTCCATGACCTGCCGGAGGCGCAGATCATGATCTTCTCTTGTGCTGCCCCAAACGAGGATGTCGTCAACAACAATTGCGCATGGCTGTCCTTCAAAGAGCTGCTCCATACACCTTTGGCAGACTTCACTTCCCATGGAAATTCCATAAGGCATTCGAAGGAAGGCATAGCGGCCCGCCGGGGTCATGAAGGTGGTCAGCTTGGATGACTCCTCACTGAGTGGCACCTGCCAGAATCCACACTTCGCATCAAGGATACTGAACACCATGGCTCCTGGCATGTCAGCGATCACCTGTTCTACTGTTTTCATGGGATGATGTGGTCTGAGGAGGGCTTTGTTGAGGTGGACAGGGTCAATACACAGTCTTACGGCACCATCTTTTTTACATGCAGCCACCATAGAAGACACCCACTCAGTGGGCTCCTGAACTGGCTTAATGACTCCCAGTTTAGTCATTTTGTTCATTGATTAATTTGTCTTTCATTGCCAATGGCACTCGTCTGGGAGCACATATTGTAGGGTGCACAGAGGGGTCTAGGCGCATGTGATACACTACAGGCAGTTTGCCTATAGTGCTGCAGTCAAAAAGATCTTTATACTCTGTGAGCTCAGGGGCCCCCTGCTGGAGAGCATGCACATTCGGGCCAAGTTGCACAAAGCCTAGTTTAACGCTGTCTCTGAGGCCCAATAGAGGTTTTACATCACTGTCAACAACATGGAACTGTAGTGTGCCGCATGTGAAGTTTACATTAGTAACACCTAGAGTCCTTATGATCTGACCGCCATAAACCACAAGGTTGACTACATGGCTGTGGTCGACATGAGCGCCTGGGTCGATGTGCTGGAGAACACCTCTGGACAGTACATTGCACCGAGCTCCAGTGTCAATCTTCACCTTAAGTTGCTTCCCTGTGTTGGAAGTGGACAGGACGGTAAATATCTCTCCTCTATCAGCTGGCACCTCTACACTTTCACAGTAAAAAAAGTCTGCTGGTTCATATGCAATCTGTGCATCAAGTTCACTTATTCTATGTGTCTGCCCTCCCCTGCGTATGGTGTGGGGTGCTCTGCTTGGCTGAGATGGACCTTGTCCTGGTCTGTTGTAGGTGCGTGTTTTACTTGATCTGCACCATTTAGAGAAGTGGTTCCATTTTCCACACGCATCGCAGCGCTTGTTGAAGGCTGGACAGCTGCTGCGGTCAGATGAATGCTGGCCACCACAGTTTAAACATGTAGAATATTGCACGGCACAAACTTCGCTTTCCTTCTTTAGTTCTTTGGTACATGCTTCTTTTTTTATTTCTTTGTTTCCTTTTTCAGACTGCTCATGTAGCATGCATATTTCGATAGCTGAGTTTAAAGTTAGATTTTTTTCTTTCAGCAGCTGTGTGCGGATATTGTCATTGTGAATGCCACATACTAATCGATCTCTTATCAGTTCGTCGTGCAGCGTGCCAAATTCGCATTTTCTGGCTAGTGTTTTTAACGTGGCAATGTACGACTGGATTGTTTCATGTGGCTTCTGGTTCGTTGTATTAAATGCATGTCTGTCCATAATTACATTCTTTACAGGAAGGCAGATTTCCTCAAACTTCTTTACCAGTACCTCCGAATCCTCCGCATCTTCCCCCTCCTCGAAAGTGAAAGTGTCATATTTATCTTGGGCATCGGGACCAGCAAGGTTCAGAAATGTGTACGCTTGCACTTTTTTTGTCGCTGCTGAAAGACCGGCGTTGCTGTAAATGCGCCACTCGCGCTTAAACTTCGTCCAGTTGTCCGCAATATTCTCGTCAAAGATGAGGGGGTCGATCTTACGAAGTCCTTGTGCCATCGTCACTACAGGCTAACTTCTGACACCATGTAGATGCGTATAGACAGATTAACTGACACCTTTTGTAGAACTGAGGTCTCGCTTTATTCACCCATACAATCGCACTTCCTATTCCAGTGTTTTACCCATAATCCCCCAGACCTCCTACGTCATCTCTTGTAGACAGCCACAGGAAAGATAACAAGTAACCATCAATATAATCTACACAAATTATCAGAGCAATTGTAATAATTGTGTAGCTCTGTACTCTTACTGTGTCAACAACTGTAAGTATATTTGGTGAAACATCTGATAAAAGTTAATACTGTACTTAATAGTTAATAAAAAAAGGTGTAGTTTACACAGCAACTTTGTCTCTTTCCCATTATATATTAAATTCAAAATAAATAGTAGTTCCACTATATGCACATAAAAGGATCTCTTTTGCATTTATAAAGATGTATTTAGCCAAACCTGATGTTTGATATGCCATGTTAATATGAAGTGTCATTCTGTTTGCTGTCATGGCTCAGGTCACATCCCCAGTAATTCATTTTCTCATTGTCTGACAAGATTTCACACGTCATTACAAAAAGGCATCAGTAAAGTGAGGTCATTCGATCTCAGACAGAATGCCCAGCAGCACTGGTACTCTTCTAGGAAAGAAGAAATGGCTTGTCCATCAAACGACAGAACCGTTACAGTGGCCATTGTATCTCAGTGCAGGTATGGATGGTGTTATCTGAAACCTTGTCTATAGCATGACACGTTTGTGTTTGTTTACTAAGGGATCCATTATAAGAAAGCACCTGAGCTGTTTAAAAAGGTGTGTGTGTGTGTGTGTGTGTGTGTGTGGTCTAAATTTGGACTTCTAACGACATCTGAAATGGGGAGAGGGTGAATGCAAGCTGGACGGAGATCAAGAAAAAACAGCGGGTCTTTGATATGGCCCAACGAGAGAAATACATTTAAAGGATTTGTATCAGATCAAAGGGACTGAAAGGGGATAATTGCAATGCATTTGTCTAAGGTAGCATCTGTGTCCTTCTGCCATGAACAGATAAAACAGCACAGAGGCTTGAGTGATATAACCATTTGTAATCACAGGCTTACACACAAAATAAAAGCAATGCATTAAATGAAATTGGAAAACTCATCAAAACGGCCTCGCTTCACACCATCCACAGCTCTTTCTCTTGTGTGTGACTGATTTTTCTCAGGCGTTTAAAAATGTTTGGTGTCAGAAAAGCGCAGCTTAGCTATATACACAGATTACCGCCAAAGCTCTTGCATAATTGGTTCTAAAACCTCATGTTAAACTTTCAGATTTACAGAGCAACGGCTTTAACATGCAATAGTATTTAGACATAAGCTAACAATTCTGATGTTGCTTAATATTTATAATGTTATAGTACATTATAAGTATTATGTATTAAGTATTATTATTATAGGACAAGTCCAAGACTACACGGCAACCCCTCTTTGGCTCCACATTATACAGATCAACACCAGGATTGTATTATCTTTTAGCCACTTGAGGTTTCCTGGCACTGCTCTTGGTTTCCCACATTGTCATGGTTTCCTCACAAGCAGTGTAAAACATGCAAGGGAGGAAAAACCAAACAATGATGAAAAAAACATTAGATTTTTGTCACTTTTTTGTTTTTGTTTTGTTTCTTTTTGCACACCTACTAAACAGACATTAGCCTATTCCGTGTGTGTTTGTGTGTGTGTGTGTGTGTGTTATATTTTTTCCAGTAATGTTTGTTCATCAAAGTATTTTTTATTAAGTTATTAGTGATCAAATTTTGCCAGATTTTTTTACTGTTATTACTCCTTATACCCCTTTAATGACTTATTTACTTTTTGTGCATCATAAAATACATAATCTTATTATTCTTATAAGATTATGACAATGTATTGCTCAAAAGTTTGGAATAATTACGTTTTTTTTACCAATGTTAATTCACCAAATCATAAAATCAACATTCGAATCATTTCTGCATGATCATGTGACACTTAAGACTGGATTAATAGCTGCTGAAAATGCAGCTTTGCTATCGCAGGATAAAGGACATTTTAATATAGTTATTTTAAATAAATATTTTAAGAATTCAACAGTTCTTTAAAGTTGTAATAATACTTCGCAATAGGTTTACTGTATTTTTGATCAAATAAATGCAAACTTGGAGAGCAGAAGTTATTTCTTTCAAAAACATTAAACAATGCATTAACTTTTAACCGGTAGGCTACTGTATATAGACTACGGTAATAAACAAACTTTTTGGTTAATTAACATTTGATTAACATTCAAGTCAAAGTTGATTTTATTCTGTTTTGTTTATCTTATTTCAGGCAGGCAAGCAACTGCTGTGAATTTTGCCTTATTGTTAATTATTAAGAGTAGCCTAATTTGCATTGGTTAAAAAAAAGAACGTTGTCTCTCAGGGGATTCAGACCTTAGATTTACACTTCCCTTCTCGTGCGCACACACACACACAGAGACACACAGGCTACACAAAGAATTTGCTCTTTTCCTATTGGTTGTTCCGTTTCTACACAAACGCGTGATTGATACTCACATATGAGTTGAGCTGCAGCAGAGCCGCTGATGTTCTGATGCTCTGCTCCACACACTTGAAAGGGGCTTTGAAAGTGAACGTGAAGTAGCACAGCCGCCGTTCACAAGCGAAAATGGGAGTTGGGGTAAGTAAAATATGTTTCAATAACTGTACGTGCTTAATTTGAAGCATATTAATATTTAGGGAGATGCGCTTATGACGGATATTTTCAGAAAGATAAGGATTATATTGAGTATGTGAAGATCGCTGGTGACGTTACCACGAATTTTGTATAACTTAAAACGAAAATATTATTAATATAGCCTACTTATATTCTATCTAAAATGTATGGCTGTTATAAAGTTATACACACACCAAATATACATAGGTGTAGGCCTATATGTAATTTATTTACATGAGACCCAAAAGTCTGAGACCAAATTGAATAGATATAAAAAGTCTGTGATATATGTGGTAAGTGATATATACATATATATTTTAAACAAGACCAAAAAATGTGTGTTTCAGATTCAATTTTGTGTAATTGTGCTGTTGGAGTTATTTATTGTTTCTTATGCTATGATTGCATTTTATATTCAGAAGTAGGAGTGTGTAGGCTGTAGTATGACCTGTGCAGTACATGCAGTTCTCATCACTATTCATCACTATTTACGGCATTATTTGCATACTTAGTGTGGAATCAGGATTTAAAACTGTGCATACACTGTTTTGCTAATAACTTTCAACTTTTTTTAATATTGTTCTTGTGTAGTGTAGTAGTCTACTTAGGCATTTTCCTTACTTCCTAATGCTAGTTCTAGAGCCACAGGTTGTTGTTTCAGAGTGGAGTTTTCTCTCCTTCCATTAAGAACATGGTGTGTATGAAGGTAGAATGACGTCAAAAAGATTTGCATACGCAGGGTAATATTTGTGGAAGTGTACATAAGACTGTAAGCGTAAATTAAATTTGCATGCGCAAGAGAAGCTTTGTAAAGGTGTAAATCGTGTTTCAAGTGCAAGAAAAAAATATTTGCAGCATTTTACTGTTACTCGTAAGTGTAATTCATGTATTGTGAAACTGCAGTCCACAACTCTTACCCTGCGTATGCAAATCTTTTGGATGTCATTTTACCTTCATAGTGTGCTTTATCTAGGTCAGTGCACCTGAATTACCACAAAACTTTCCTAATCCTTTCTAATACAAATAGAGGAAAGATGTCAACATGCAGTTACTTTTTGCCTCCTAATGTGCTGCAGCTATTTTCACAATGTAGACTCAAAGTTATTTCACTGTACAACCAAACAGCTGTGTTAACTGGGACTGTTTACAACTGCTGTGAATTTGTTTGAGGTCATACAGTGAAATCAGATCTAATTTGGAAAAACATCCTCAAATTCATTTTTTTAATTCTCACAAACAGTTGATCCTGTCACACTCCTGTGTGTGTCGCCACTAAGGTGGCATAACATGTTTGCCTGAGGCAACAATTGCACTGAACTCTGGTTGACTGAACAGGTGAATAAAACATGAGCACTTTGTGTGGGTGTTTATCTGTTGCGTGTTTGCGGATATGTGACCCTCACAGATATTCTGAGATAAACTAATGATACTCATGAGAACTCATGTATTCTTTGGGAAATTAAATTTACTGCGGGAAAAGGCTTTGTTGCTTCTGCTTTTTTCTTTTCATTGGATAGAAGCCAAGATGACATGGTTGCTTTTATGTCCCTAGTTGAGATTGGCCCTCTGCCACAGAACATTATTAGATTTGTGCATTCCATGTAGCAGATCACGTCAAGAAAAAACATCCCTTCGAAATACATAAAAGACCCTTGACAACTCGGGAGGTTGGCAGCAATTTGAATATGTTTTGGTAATCAGATAGTTGGGCTTGCTCCCATCTTCACCACAGGAGATATAAGGTAATAAGTTCAAGATTCAGAAAGTATCTAAAAGCACCATAAAGCTTTCATAAAAGTGATAACTTGGAAAGTGTAGTGCACAAATCGTATGGATCAATTAAATGTTGATTTTGAACCTTTTTAGAAGCTTGAAAACTTCAGAAAGCTTCGTAACTGCATGAAAAATTGTTAGCAGCACAGTCTTTAGAATTTCTCATTTTATGTTCCATAGAAGAAAGAAAGTCAAATGGGTTTGAAACAACATGAAAGTAAGCAATGACAGATTTTATTTTATTTTATTTTTTATTTTATTTTATTTGTTTTGTTTTGTTTTTGGGTTAATTATTTCTTGAACTTTTTCCACAATATTTGCTCAGTAAACAATTGACTCAGTAACAAGATCTTACAAAGTTGTTATTTGATGTTTCGAGCATCTATTTTAGGATGGACGGGACCAGTACGAGCTGGCGGCAACGTCAGAGCAAGGAGGAAAGAAAAAGAACAAAAACAAGAAAAAGGACAAAGATATGGATGAGCTAAAAAAGGAAGTGGATTTGGTAAGACTTTACATAGCTTTGGTCAATATGGTACACTCTGATCATTTTTCCAAGACTGAATCTTTCTGTATCAAATCTATTTCAGGATGATCACAAACTGACTTTGGAAGAGCTCCACCGTAAATATGGCACAGACTTGAGCAGAGTAAGTTCATGAAATGTCCCCAAGTGTCATTCTCTTTTATGAAATTAATAACTAACATTGCCCTCTGTTTGACTTCACCAGGGTCTCACAGGCGCCCGTGCAGCAGAGATTCTGGCCCGTGATGGACCTAATGCCCTCACTCCACCTCCAACCACCCCAGAGTGGGTGAAGTTCTGTAAGCAGATGTTTGGAGGTTTCTCCATGCTCTTGTGGACTGGTGCCGTTCTTTGCTTTTTTGCATATGGCATTCAGGCGGCAATGGAAGATGAGCCAGCTAATGACAATGTGAGAGGGAATGCTGAAAAAATATTTAAATGTGTGTTCTGCTTCTTAGATGTGTTTTACCTAGTCTTGTTTATCCCTTTGTGCAATGCAGCTGTATTTGGGAGTTGTGCTATCAGCTGTGGTGATCATCACTGGATGTTTCTCATACTATCAAGAGGCTAAGAGCTCAAAAATTATGGACTCTTTCAAGAATTTGGTCCCCCAGGTAGTTTTTTTTTCAATTTAGTTATTTTTGCAATTCAATTTGTCTTGAAATCTAATAAACTGAATGTATAATAATGTATAAATAAATTGTAGTTTTGTATCCTTATGAATTTGTTGTTCAGATTAAACTTTTTTCCTTTCTAGCAAGCGTTGGTTGTCCGTGATGGTGAGAAGAATCATATCAACGCTGAAGAGGTGGTGGTTGGTGATCTGGTGGAGGTAAAAGGTGGTGACAGGATCCCTGCTGACCTGAGAATCATAGCCTCACATGGCTGCAAGGTTATTATGAGCCGCTATATCTGGCCTGATCAGTGTAGTGTGAACTTCACATTTCCTTGCTGTGGCAGTGACATTATGTAAAAATAGCTTTTAAATTGGGTGTTTTAAGGTGGATAACTCCTCTCTGACTGGAGAATCAGAGCCTCAGACACGGTCCCCGGATTTCTCAAATGATAATCCTCTAGAGACCAGGAATATTGCTTTCTTCTCCACCAACTGTGTAGAAGGTATTTTATATTCTCATTTACTACAGATGTTCAATAAAGTGTTTTACTCCTATTCTTATAGTAGATTTCATTATAATTATATTAATTCATATTTTTATTTTTATATTTACACTTTTACTTTTTTTTATTACTCATTATGCCATTAGGTGGCGACAAATGACTGTCTTTATGAGTGAATCATTGAGTCATTGACTCAACCGATTCATTAAAAAACACTGATTTGCTCAGAAATGAAACAATGGAATGCCAGTGATTAATTCTACTGTGTTGTTATTTCTACTTTACTTGCAGCTACGTTTGTTGGCAAAGCAAACATAGACAAAGTAACTTGTGATGTTGTATCTAAAATGAAAATTACTCAATATTAACTTCTTGTTGTATAAAAGCAGTATCACATATGCAAGTTATATCATATGTGAAATGTTTTTTTTTTCAGGATTCTTTGTTCAATATAAAGTTCAAAAGAGCAGCATTTTGAAATAGAAATCGTATGTAATATTAAGCGTTTTTACTGTCAATTTTGATCAATTTAATGGGTCTTTAATGAGTCACTGCTCCGTGTGTGTTAATGGTGTGTGTGTGTTCACTTGAATGGATTAAATGCAGAGCACAAATTCCAAATATGGGACACCATACATATATATCTATATATAAAATAGTGTAACGGTAGTGTATATTTTACATTTAAAATTTTAGAATAACAGCCTGATACTTTGGTGTCCTCTGTTTCTCATTCAGTACTTCACATTTGTTATAGGTACTGCACGTGGCATTGTCATTAGCACCGGAGACCGTACTGTAATGGGCCGAATCGCAACACTTGCGTCTGGACTAGAGGTTGGGCGCACCCCCATCTCCATTGAGATTGAGCACTTCATCCACATCATCACAGGCGTGGCTGTCTTCCTGGGCGTCTCTTTCTTTATTCTGTCTCTCGTTCTTGGTTACTCCTGGCTGGAGGCTGTTATCTTTCTTATTGGCATCATTGTGGCCAATGTGCCTGAAGGTCTTCTTGCAACAGTCACGGTTAGTTAGTTTAAACTTACTTTGTTTGAAGATTAGGCCCTAAAATTTGCATGACACCTACTCTCTGTTTCTTGTTCTTTAGGTTTGTCTCACCCTCACAGCTAAACGCATGGCTAAGAAAAACTGTTTGGTTAAGAACCTTGAGGCTGTTGAAACGCTGGGCTCAACCTCAACCATCTGTTCCGATAAAACTGGCACATTAACGCAGAATCGCATGACTGTAGCCCACATGTGGTTTGATAACCAGATTCATGAGGCTGACACCACAGAGAATCAGAGCGGGACCTCCTTTGACCGCAGCTCGGCCACCTGGGCATCATTGGCTCGTATTGCTGGGCTCTGCAACAGGGCTGTGTTCCTGGCAGAACAGACAGATGTGCCAATTTTGAAGGTTAGTTTTTGATTTGATGCACAACAATTATATGGCTAACATGTGTCACAGGGTGTAGGTCAGTACACAAGTTATACAATGACTTTTGGAGGGGATCTGCTTTTTTAAAGAAGCAGTGCAGTTTGTGTTTGTGTTCTGAAAGAAAATATATATAATGGTTCAAATGTTATATATATATATATATATATATATATATATATATAAATTAAAAAATATAGGTGAGTCAGAATTTAATT
>NW_015548473.1:380412-384484 GCF_001515605.1 Sinocyclocheilus anshuiensis
TATATATTTATTTATTTTGTCCCATCCAATAATGTCATGTATGTCATCTCTTCATTGTGGATATTGTTTGTAATATTTTCTAATAAATTTCTCACTTGTGTGTTTAAATGTTTAGAGAGATGTTGCTGGTGATGCGTCTGAATCTGCTCTTCTGAAATGCATTGAGCTTTGCTGTGGATCAGTGAAAGAAATAAGAGACAAATACACCAAAGTGGCAGAAATTCCCTTCAACTCTACAAACAAATATCAGGTACTGGAATTAGGATCTTGCATCTCTACTTATAGTACAAAAATGGGTTTTAATTTAGGATGTCAGTCAATAAAGAATTACAACTCAAACGTGTAAAATATGCCATTAATTAACATGTTAAATTGACAGCCCTGATACTACTAATAAAATGCATCTCATCATTATCTGAAATTATTTGGTGCTTGCATTGGCAGCTGTCCGTGCACAAGAACCCAAATGGTGGCACAGAGTCTAAACACCTGCTGGTGATGAAAGGAGCCCCAGAGAGAATACTGGACCGCTGTGCTACTATATTGATCCAAGGGAAGGAGCAACCTTTGGATGATGAAATGAAAGAAGCCTTTCAGAATGCTTATCTGGAGCTTGGGGGCCTTGGAGAAAGAGTTTTAGGTAAAAGAGAAAAAGCTGCTTCTTCAAAGAAAAGTTGTGAGTTCACCTAAGCACATTGTGGACTGATCATTCACATTCTTCTCCAACAGGATTCTGTCATTTCTACCTCCCTGATGAACAGTTTCCAGAAGGTTTCCAGTTTGATACTGAAGATGTGAATTTCCCTACTGAGAATCTGTGCTTTGTGGGTCTCATGTCAATGATCGACCCTCCACGTGCTGCTGTACCTGATGCTGTGGGCAAATGCAGAAGTGCAGGAATCAAGGTAAAGCAGAGATGCAAATCCATTACAATGTGCTGAAATTATTATATTTTACACATATGTTTCTCAACTGTTAGGTTATCATGGTAACCGGTGACCATCCAATCACTGCCAAAGCCATAGCAAAGGGGGTTGGGATTATTTCTGAGGGTAATGAGACTGTGGAAGACATTGCTGCTCGCTTGAATATACCTGTCAATGAGGTCAATCCCAGGTATTGTGTTAGTTTTACTAAAAATGTTACTCTTAATTTGCCCTTATATGAAGCTAATAAGTCAATAAATTACTCTCTTTTCAGAGATGCAAAGGCCTGTGTGGTTCACGGTGGAGACTTGAAGGACCTCACAGCTGAACAGTTAGATGATATTCTGAAGCACCACACAGAAATTGTGTTCGCCAGAACGTCCCCACAGCAGAAACTTATTATTGTTGAGGGGTGTCAACGTCAGGTAATCATTGAACTTCTGAATATACCTAAATAATGGGCTGTGTACTGAATACTTCAATTAGACAGTTCAGAACAGTGGTTTTCTAAATTTCTGATGCCAAAGATCACCAAATATGATCCCCCTTGTGAGGGATCCCCTTTCTAAAATAAAAAGGCAGCTAAGTATTTTAATGTACTTTACAGAAGTTTCTGAAAGAGATTAATACTTTTATTTTTCCATAAAAAAGTATCACAGTTTTCACAAAAATATTAAGCAGCAAAGCTGTTAGAAAATGTTTAGAAAATTGCAATTTTGTGTTAATGTTAAACACGTGTATACATACATATATACATAAATAACCATTTCTGTTCCAAAGGGAGCCATTGTGGCTGTAACAGGGGATGGTGTGAATGATTCTCCAGCACTGAAGAAGGCTGATATTGGTGTTGCTATGGGCATTGCTGGCTCAGATGTGTCCAAACAGGCTGCTGACATGATCCTCCTGGATGACAACTTTGCCTCAATTGTCACAGGTGTAGAGGAAGGTACATGAGACCTTTTTTCATATCTTCTCAATGTTGTGGGCTCCTTTATTATCGTGTTCTCTCCACTCTAGGCCGGCTGATCTTTGACAACTTGAAGAAATCCATTGCTTACACCTTGACCAGTAACATCCCTGAGATCACACCCTTCCTGTTCTTCATTATCGCCAACATCCCCTTACCTCTAGGAACTGTTACCATTCTGTGTATTGACCTGGGAACAGACATGGTCAGTGCAGAACTCACTGGGTTATTTTCTTTTTCACACTTGCATTTGGTACTTTATCTCTACAAGAGATGACAGTTAATCATTTTGTTTTGTTTTCAAGGCCCCTGCTATTTCTCTGGCATACGAGGCTGCTGAGAGTGATATCATGAAGAGACAGCCCAGAAACCCTAAAACAGACAAGTTGGTGAATGAAAGACTTATTAGCATTGCATATGGACAGATAGGTAGGTGGCTATTTTTTGGCTTTGTTTCAGTAGCTAAAATGGTAGAGCATGGCGCTAAAAGTGATACAATTGTCAGTAAATTTCCTAGAGAACACATCCAAGAAGAAGATTCCAGAAGACTGTCGTTTTTAATGATATTTGACCAGGTGCTAAATTAGTATGTTGATCTAAGTTTTTCCTGACTAACATGCTATCATATAAAAGCTTCTCATGTCAAAATGTGAAAATGGCTTCACAATTTAAAAAGAGTTTTAATGCAATATTGTATCTTGTTGTGCAGGTATGATTCAGGCTCTGGCTGGATTTTTCACATACTTTGTTATTCTTGCTGAAAATGGCTTTTTACCATCAAGACTACTAGGAATTCGTGTATTTTGGGATGACAAGCATATTAATGACCTGGAGGACAGTTATGGGCAACAATGGGTAGGTATTATGAATTACTTTACAGCTGTGAACCATACATTTGCTACTTGTTAGTCAGGGGGAGGGATATTCTTATTCTAGAAAGCATTGTTTTGGATAAAAATATGTTTAGTGCAAGTGCAACATGAGTCAATAGTATTACTGTATTTTCCCCAAAAGAAGAAGTCCTTTTAAATGCATACAAAACTGTTGAAAAGTTTGGGATGGGTAAAATTATTAATGTTATTTTAAAGAAGTCTCTTCTCATGTTCACCAAGGCTGTATTTATTTTTTTATGTAATTTATTCCAGTGATGGCAAAGCTGAATTTTCAGCAGCAATTACTCCAGTCTTCACTGTCACATGATCCTTCAGAAATCATTCTAATATGCTGATTTGATGCTGAAGAAACATTTGTTATTATCAATGTTGTGCTGCCTAATATTTTTTTGAGAAAACTGACACTTTTTTTTCAGAATTCTTTCGAGAACAGCATTTATTTCAAATATAAGTCTTTTGGAACATTATAAATGTCTTCACTAGGGCTGTCCTCGACTAAGGATTTTTCTGGTCGAATAGTAGTCGTTCATTTTAAGCATTAGTCGACTAATCGCACGTTTATTAATAAACCATTTAAATCATTATTATGAGCCTTTAACTTAAGCTCGGGGCGTTTTTTGGTATTTTCGCCTAAATTTAACATACTCAAATTCAAATGTTTACCCTGCACACATACAATGGAGGAAATGAAAAAAAAATGGTTTCATTGTAAAGAAAACCCTTTGAACTACAAAATATGAGTGTAATTCTTTATAAATAACATTATATACTTTTCAAATATTACTATAAACACAAAAAAAACATAGGCACTTTTGGAGATTTAAAACTAATTATTTTTTTGAAAATCTGTAATTCAGGTTCTATTAGGCCCAGCTCTCTGCAGTTTACTTTGTTTGATGCCACTAGATGCCAAAAAGTACCAGAAAAAATAATCTTTAAAATAACAGCTTCTAAACAGGAGTTACTACATTATTTGTGAAGCGAGTCAGAATGTCTATTTTTAATTGATTATTATGTTTAATTTTTATGTTTTTCTAAGTAGTAATATACAAAATGGCACAAGCGAATTGAGCGAATTGGCACATATTGTGTTATTCTACAATCAGTTGAATTATTTCAGGATGCACAAGACTGTCTACATTATGAAATATATCTGGTCTATCACATTCTAAAATAGAATCCATATCCTCCAGCTTTATATCATTCCATTTATATGCATTCTGTATTGGGATACTGCTTCACAGCATCTCTCACCTCATCAGTTGACTCACTCCTGTATCCAG
>NW_015548473.1:385438-386086 GCF_001515605.1 Sinocyclocheilus anshuiensis
CGGACCGGCAAATATAATAATTATGAATGTGTTAGGGAAAAACAGCAAGTACACTGCATTAACGTTTTAATAATTTATTGTTACACTAGTGTTCTTTGTTTTCGGTTTAAGAGATGAAGTCGGCGACATTGACTCGTCATCCCCGCAGTACTGCTGCGCCTGTATGCATGTTTCAGATGGATTACATAATCTGAGAATATTTGTTTTACATTTCATTTGGTTAATTTGAAAGTAGACATTTCACTCTCTATATATATATTTTTCATGTCCGTAAGGTAAAGATATAGCTACACAGAGTTTCGCCTCCAAGTTCACAGAGAACGAGACGGCAGAAAGCGCATCCTGTTTGCTTTCTTTATTTCACAAAAGCGCGATTTGTTTTTATTGTGAGTGCACACAAATAAACTTAGAGTCTTTACAGATTTGAAAGATGTATTACTCTTATCTGTATGAGCAAAAATTGGTCGACCATGGTCAACTAACGATTAGTCGACTATTAGGGGGCAGCCCTAGTCTTCACTGTCACTTTTGTCACTTTTGATATCTTTAAATAAATGTTTAAATGATTATTATTTTAAATTATTGTCCCTGGATCAGTAGGATACTCTTGTAATAAAGTAGCAGTGGCTGGGACAGATTTTAAGTATC
>NW_015548473.1:389748-391608 GCF_001515605.1 Sinocyclocheilus anshuiensis
AGACATTTCACTCTCTATAGATATATTTTTCATGTCCGTAAGGTAAAGATATAGCTACACAGAGTTTCGCCTCCAAGTTCACAGAGAACGAGACGGCAGAAAGCGCATCCTGTTTGCTTTCTTTATTTCACAAAAGCGCGATTTGTTTTTATTGTGAGTGCACACAAATAAACTTAGAGTCTTTACAGATTTGAAAGATGTATTACTCTTATCTGTATGAGCAAAAATGACCGGCGCCTCCATCTGTCCTGCAGTGAGCGCGCCACTGTTCGGTTTCCACACTCCGCACAGACACTGAATAGCGCACATCTCTCTTGGTTAACATTAGATTGAGCGGCCATGTAAAGTTGCTAATACTTACATATTTCAGATGATAAGCCATATTTGAGGTCGATGAATGATAGGTGAGCGTGTGGATGTCCTGTCGGATGTACTGTATTACCACATAGACCAGCCGTTAACAATCTGTCCGTCACAAACTGCGTGACTTCGCCTGTGGATTTTATTTTATTTTTTCCCCGCGACTTAAGCGACTAATAACATTTTGGTCGACCAAGCCTCTTCTGGTCAACTAACGATTAGTCGACTATTAGGGGGCAGCCCTAGTCTTCACTGTCACTTTTGATCAATTTAATGAATTCTTGCTGAATATATGTATTAATTTCTTTAAAAACAATCTTACTGACTTTTGACCAGTAGTGTATATCAGCTAAAACTGAATGTAGTCAACAGTTAGTCAATTTAGGTGTGCATTAGCATTTAGATTTGCCTCAAAGCTAACAGGCATCTACTAAAAACTTCAAAACCCTAATTTTAATGAAGTCTCCATAAGTGATACTATGAAATTATTGTACCAAAACAATGTTATGTTTTTTTCAGACATATGAACAGAGAAAGATTGTGGAGTTCACTTGCCACACAGCATTCTTCGCCAGCATTGTGATCGTGCAGTGGGCCGATCTGATTATCTGCAAGACCAGGCGTAATTCTGTCTTCCAGCAGGGAATGAAGTGAGTCTGGGAGAACAAATGAGCTCTGAATAAGCGTAAACCATGTTCTTGAGGAGATTTTCTTTTATTCATGGTCTGTTTACTGCATTTTTGTCCTACAAGGAACAAAATCTTGATCTTTGGATTGTTTGAGGAAACAGCACTGGCGGCTTTCTTGTCTTATTGCCCTGGCATGGATGTGGCTCTCAGAATGTACCCACTCAAGTAGGCTAAAATGTATTTGTATAAAATAAATATGCAGTTTGTTCTTGGCTGCTTCTTTGGTTTATATTCTGTGCTCTATCTACAGGCTCAATTGGTGGTTCTGTGCCTTCCCGTACTCTCTTCTCATCTTTATTTATGATGAAATCAGAAAGCTCATCCTTAGACGGAACCCCGGAGGTAATCAGGAAATTGCAACCTTGTTTTAACCAATTGTACTGTATTGTAGGATTTAAATGAATAGTATGCAAATGTATGTCTAAGTACTGTATGAGTACATCATTTTATATTTTTCAACTGTAAAAGTAAAAATAAGTTTTTCTCTCTTTGCAGGTTGGGTGGAAAGAGAGACATACTACTAGAGCATCATGTTAGCCCTATACTTCTGTGTTATCTTTGTGGTGTAACATTAGTTTTGCTGTTTTGAATTTAACATGTACATTTTAAAATATTTTTATATAGAATGACTGTAGTACTAAGATTCTGCTGACATGCTAAATATAGACTTGAAAAACTTGGAAAAGTTTTTAATTGTGTAATTTGAATAAACGTGTCGACTTCCACAAAAATATGGTCTCATTTAATAACTTACTGCCTTGTATATCAGAGTAAGTTTTTTTTTTTTTTTGTACTTACATGTCAGTTATCT
>NW_015548473.1:391815-395062 GCF_001515605.1 Sinocyclocheilus anshuiensis
TGTGTGTTTTATTTGCTCACTGGATGGGTTCTTTCGAGATGGCTAAGAGCCTAGTAACCCAGAAGAATAGAATCATGTTGGCATGGATACACAGCAGTAGCCCTAAACTATTTCATTTAGAATTTAAGGAACAGAATGTGCCTGTGTTTTCCTCTCTGTCCTTATTCATTTAGAGCCCATTGGAATGTTAAGCCACTCTTTTTGTTATCTTGTGCAGTGGTCAAGTTGATTTGGAATAACGCACACACCCCAAAACTGAATCGAACCACTCATTTTCCCACGTAAGATGCAGAGTAATTCAACTACTTTTTTTCTTCTAAATTATGACTGTATTGTGTACTGTATGATTAGTTTTGAGCGTGAGCAACATGAAAGGGTAGTGAGTGACACATGTCCCCTTTCCACTTCTAGATCAATACTTTGTCATCATTCAGTTTATTGGTGAATAGTGCATGCTATTCTTTTTTTCTTTTCTTTTTTTTTTTTTTTTGCAGTCAAATAAAATGCTACAAATTTATCCCAGTCAAACTTTGTTGTGAATGTGAGTACCAACGTCTCATTTTGGCATAATGAGTCTACAACTGAAACAGTAGTTGAATATATACTGTTAAGTTGCATATTGTTCAGGAATATCTTGGGAATCAAGGTCATGTCACTGCATGACATTTTTTGGTCCCCATGAGGAAACAAGCTTACAAATCATACAGAACGATCTTTTTAAAAAACCTTAAAATGCAGAAAGGTTTGTGTGAGGGGTAGCTTTGGGGATAATGTTAGGGTAAGGGGATAGAAAATACAGTTCGTACAGGTTAAAAAGCATTACATTTATGGAATGTCCCCATAAAACACGGAAACCCAATGTGTGTGTGTGTGTGTGTGTGACTGTATGGCACAATTTCTACATTTACTTTTATTCATTTAGCAGATCCTTTTATCCAAAGTAACTTACAATTGAGGAATACAACAAGCGATTCAACACAGGAAGTGCTCGTAATACAAAGTTTCAGACATTGTTCAGATTAGTACAAGTACTAGACGGGGTTATCTTGTTGGTATGGAAAGACTTATGGACTTAAATGCGCCAGTGACGTTTTTGTTCAGGTTGTAAGTGATGACTACATTTCCAAGTGTAATTCACATAAGAAAGTTAACTTATACTTGTGTATAGATGTATTCATAATATTTATAAATGTTTTTAAGAAACAGAAAAAATACTTGACAGCAGCAGTGTAAAAAATAAGAGACATAACAAGGATCGGTAAGGTTGCATGTTATATAGTTTGTACTAGAATGTGTGTGTGTGTGTGTACAATTTCTACATTTACTTTTATTCATTTAGCAGATCCTTTTATCCAAAGTAACTTACAATTGAGGAATACAACAAGCGATTCAACACAGGAAGTGCTCGTAATACAAAGTTTCAGACATTGTTCAGATTAGTACAAGTACTAGACGGGGATTAAGGGAAGAGCAAAGTATTTATTTATTTATTTTCCCTTTATTTAATTAAAGCTCCTCATGTGTTTATGTCAAACCCAACACCTGACCCTAATCTGGCTGATCCTGATCCAGATCCTGACAGAGCCAGATGGGTCCACGGTCAGTATTACTCTCATTCATGTCAATTCTGTCTTGTTTAGGCTAATTGTCTTTTTTACTTGCATTTATCCCCTTGTCAACCTTCTTGTTCCACACCTGTGCCTAGATAACCTATTGAGTGTTTTTATACACCTGCAGTTTGTCTCTTTTCAAGTCAATGTGAGCCAGAAACCACATTGTGTGAGCCATATACTTTATAGGTATTTCCTTATATTTTGTAAATATTTTCCTGATTTCCTATTAAAATAAATATTTTGGATTTTAAATTGTCTCAAATGCTGCACTTGGGTTAAAATTTTATGTTGCATTCTCAAAGCATTAAAAGAGGCCTGCAGAGATATTGAGGCATGTGAGTGGCAGGCATGGATGCAACATTCACAGCATTCTTTCCTTAAACAAAGATTGTGAAACATATTGTGTGATGTAAATTTAATTATCTGGTCAACAACAGAAAACAAATGCTTTCGTGCGCGCTAGATTTAAATGGAAGAAGGGCAGGATTTTGAGTGAACAACTAGCTTACTTAACTATCAGTCTGTTTTTGATACAAAGCTTTTTAATGCCTTCAGACGACATAAAATATAACATGTGCATCTTATGGACTACTTTTACTTTTGGGACAATCACCTTATAAAATAGCTGCATGACGATTCTTTAAACATTCTTCTTTGTGTTCCTTTAAATTTGAGAAGGACAGTGCAGTTAATGCCTAAAAGGCCTCAAGAGCTTTTTCAATACCTTTATTAACCCAAAGCACTGAGTTTAAGCTCAAGCTTTTGTCTTAATCAGAATGTCGTATATTGTTTTCCACTAAATGTGACTTGGCAGTAACAGCATCAATCCGCTAGCCTAGAGAGAATGGAGCTTTTGTTGGATTGAAAATGGGACTTGATTCAGGGGCCCATCGCTCTGTGACAAGAATGAAGTGGAGCTCTAAGCAAAAAGCTCAGTGGTGAAATTGTCATTTATTTTCTCCGCTCTGAGACAAGCACATAATCATGGGGCAGGAAAGCACAATTTTCTCATGACGTTCATGTAATCAATAATTGACACATTGATAATACTATATTATAATAATGCTGCTTATGCTTTGAAGGATTGCCACTGGAGAGATAAATTTGAATGTTGTGTTTATTCAATAGGGATCTTTTTATAGGTGCAATTCTTAACACTGAATGAACAAAAAATTTTGTTTGATTTGTTAGTTTGAAAAAAAAAGTTTAATTTCTTTCTGAAACAAGAATTATGGAATTATGGTTTATTTACTGGTTGCATTATTTTATTTTATTTTTAAAAAGGAAGGGTGTAATAATAATTAAATTGTGTCTCTTCTTCAATGATGGGTTCACTGTGTCCATGGAATTCGTGTTTTTGTACTGTTTGTTCGGCAGAGGTCAAACTGTACTATTGCACACTGTCCTCTTATTTTAATATAGTTTGAGGGCGCACATCAAGCTTTCAATAAGTTACGTAAGGGATGAGAGATGTAAACAGTATGTGGTCTTTCTTTGCTTTGGACCTGTTGCTTTCAGAAATAAATCCTGCTGTTAAAGGATAGCCCTGTTGAAAAAAACAGCATATGCTGGTCAGAATCAGAATCAGAATCAGAATGAGCTTTATTGCCAGGTATGTTTACACACGCGGAATT
>NW_015548473.1:395337-401242 GCF_001515605.1 Sinocyclocheilus anshuiensis
AGCATAAACCAGCAAAGGACCAGCTTAAACCAGCAAAGGACCAGCATAAACCAGCAAAGGACCATCTTAAACCAGCATCCCAGCGTCAAAACATACCTAACCAGCATATGCTGGTTTTTTCAACAGGGAGTTCACACAAAAATGTAAATTCTGTCATCATTTAGGCCTACTCACTCTCATGTCATTCCAAACCCATCTGACTTTCTTTCTGGAACACAAAAGATATTTTGAAGTGTTTGGACAATTGTTTTTACCCATATAATGAATGTCAATGGGATCCAAAACTTTTTTTTTTTTTTTTTTACATTTCAATCTTTGCGTTTTTGAACTTCACTTCAGTGCTTTCCTGTAGTACAGTAGCGCTATATGTGAAAATGTTGGATTGAATTCTTAATAAAAAATATTTCATATTGGGTTATTTACCATTAAGAGGTCATACATGTCCATTTCAAATGATATTAATCCATGGTGACTTCTTCAAGATTTAGGAGAGGTGGACATTGGCTACTGGTAGTTTGTGAAAAAAATCCCTGCCCTATTCAGTTTCTCTACACGCTATTGCCCTCTGCTGGCAATGGTATATTATTTATTCCCAGTTCATAAAATAAAACTTAGATTACGTCTGGATGACATCTAATACAGACACTCTGTTTTCATTCACACATTCACCGTCCAGTCTAACATGCGCTTGCTTTTTCATAGCTTTCAATTTCCCAGATATTTGAATGATTTGCAGTTCACAAATAGACATTTTATTGTGTCCGTAGACGCTATGAAACATCGACACCCTCCTTGAATAAACTCTCAGGGACGGAAGGAGGTATCCGAATCCTTCAGATGCCAATTACTTTGAATTTCACACCCCCGGCTGAGCTGAAGAGCCTGACACATCTGCAATGCAGTTATCTTCTGATAATGATACTTCCAGAGAAGTCATTTTCTGTTTGTTAGAGAACAGACGCTAAGGAATTGCTGGTGGATGTCACACTGTAAACAAACACTTATCACCTAAACACACAGTCATTAACCTGTCAGGCATTAACATGTGCTTGTTAGCAGAGCAGAGAATTATCATAAACTCAGAGAACAGCTGAGGCACAGAGATATTACAGTATTACAGCTTAAAATCCTGACTAATAGAGCTGCTTATAGTAAACACAACCGAAATGCTTAATATAACTGCTAAAAATGCGAGAGTACCGAAAGCTCACTGCTTTATTCAAATAAAGGTGATATATTTTTCAGAACAGGGAATTTTTCAAACCTGACTATGTAATAAAGCCTTTTTGCAGCATAAGCTGCACACTCAAAACATATGATGTGTAAATGAAGGCATTTTTGTATATAGAAATGCACATTTTCTGGCTGTGACACTGATATTTTATATCTACATATATGACCTAATGTAATGCACACAGTTGCTCAACTGTAATGCCCATGATATATATAACAAGTTAAATACTATATATCATGTGTATTACAGTTGAGTATAGAATTGCTGCTACCGAGTTCCTAACAGACTGAACAAAATGAACATTGCTTGCACATTTCTGTTCATTTATTCAGTTTCGTTTATCTGTGGAAGTAGCTGAAGGGAAATTCACAATTTAACAAAAAGACTGAGAAATGTTGAATGATATATTCAGTTTACAGTATAGTTGGATAAAATGATTTTAAATTGCGATACTTGGCTGTTTTACATTTACACAAAGATATGTTGAACAGGGATATATAGTCTATATTTGATAAAGATTATTTGATAATATTTTATCAGGGGAGACTATTTTCTTTCTACCACGATAAAGTCTTTAAGCTTTATTGAAAAAAATGACAAGGGTTTTCTTTGAATTTAATAATTTAAGCTGTAAAGTCTACAGATTTTACAACACTTTCATTATGAATTTACATTTAACAGTATAACTGCAATAGAAATTCCACCAAGAACAGATTTATTGTTATTGTATATTATCTATATCCCTTGAACTGGTGAAGTGGACAAATGCAGCGTGAAGCCATTAGTGTTGTATGTGATTGCCTACCAGGAGCCGTATAAAATTATACATAGTTTAATTAAGTTACGTCTCTTCATTCCTGTAGTGTCCATTATGCATTTGGAAAACTCAGCAGATGTGAAGAAGGTTATTATGACCACCTGCGGCTACTAACCATTACTGCTTTATTGTAATTTTCATTTTATGATATTGCTTGGATTTCTTGACAATAAAAAATGAAACGGAAATTGAATGAAATAAAATGTATACAGCTCTACTGTAGTTTAAAGAGAGAACAAAAATCAGTTGCTAATTTGTTGCACCCTCTTCTGGTGAAAGCTAATGATAGCACTGACAATTTGATTGCTTTATAAAACCCATATATCATGCAGACAAATGGGTGAGGTAGGCTACAATTCTCATCTTCCTGGAACATAATTTATAATAATTGAAAAGTTCACACCAACATATTCAAGAACGTGGGATATGGAAATACAGGAGTGATCTGCTGCTAATATTTACTACAATCCATCAAATGTCAGACATTAGTTAGTAGATAAAATTATTTCTGAGATGAAGAAGAGCTTGTTTGTTAGAGTTGAGTGTAATGAGAGGAGAGGCAGAGAGTTTGGCAATAAAATGTAGAGGACACATTATGTGTAATAGGATGCATTTGGATGAGCAAAATCAGCCAAAGGCAGTTCAGCACCCTCACAACAAGCTTTGATTGATCTCCTTTACGCTGCCAGGAGACAGAGTGACTGAACCATAGAGAATGCATGCAATAAAACATGGCAACTGTGAACCCACCAAAAATCCTTTCCACTAAAGAGAGAGCCAGTAAGCCAGTCTCAAAAAGTGTACTTTAGCATTTAAGGCCTAATCCATTAGCACATATTCAGAAAGCACAAAGTTGTATCAGAGATCTCGAAGTACACAAAAAGAAGGCTGTCAGGTGAACAAGAAATTCTCTTTAGCTCTGACTCCTTCAATGGGGACAGAGAAAAGAATTGTGTCAAAATCACAACCCCCTTGATTACATGGAGCAGGCTTTCAGAAAAAGTGTCATGCAAAATAAAGAGGGTAGACCGTGATTATGGCCTTGCTGTGAATTAGAAGTCTTTCATGGATTTGCGTAATGCCTTTGATTATGTTTAAGTGGTGGAATGGGAATAGGGCTCATCTGGAAAGCTGGAGGCCGTGCGGGATGAATGTGATTGAAAGGGAGAACTGAACAGCACGCTAGAGAAAAAGCACACATAAAAGCAGACAAACGTGCAATTGTGGATTTCAGTAATTGCTGTGAGACAATGAGGAGACCTATTCTTTAGAAACACACTGCTTTTCAAAGCAAGAAATCTATGAAATGCATGACATGTATTGGTGATTAGCGAGGCAGGCCTGCAAGTGACTTTAATATTCGGAAACTAATCATTTGAACAGAGGTCAGAGCTCTAATGGCAGACCATTTACTCAGATTTATTGAAGATATTGTAATGCATGCTTGATTCTGGTCTACATTTCAGAGTGTATGTATGAAATTATGTCAAAGTATTTCAGAGGCATACAGTAAGTAATCTTAAAGGAATGGTTCACTCAAAAATGAAAATTTGCTGAAAATGTACTCACCCTCAGGCCATCTGAGATGTAGATGAGTTAGTTTGTTCATCAGACCAGATTAGCTGAAATGGCATTACATCACTTGCACACCAACGGATCCTATGCAGTGAATGGGTGCCGTCAGAATGAGAGTCCAAACAGCTTATAAAACATCACAATAACCTATAAGTAATCCACATGATTCCAGTCCACCAAATAATGTCTTGTGAAGTGAAAAGCTGTGCGTTTTTAATAAACAAGTCCATCATTAAGGCGTGTTAACTTCAAACCGTCGCTTCTATCCAAAATATGAGTCCATAATCCATAGTAACACTTCCTCCAAATATCTCCAAATCTTTTGGAGAAACAAATTCATTTACATCTTGGATGGTCTAAGGGTGCGTACATTTTCAACAAATTTTCATGTTTGGGTGAACTATTCCTTTAATAATGATTAAAGATGTATGGATGTCATTGCATTAGATAACATAATATAAATCAGAATATTAATATTTGTTTCCAAGCAAAACAGTGTACAAGAAATTTGGTTGCAAGTCATAAAATAATAAATGGACAGTTTCTGGTTTCAAAGATTAATGATGTCAGTTCTGAGTAAAGGTCTAGCATGATTTGTTTGCAGATGCCACTTGGTTTGAATGTAATAATATTCACATATTTTATTTCATTGTAATGCAATAAAATTCACATATTTTTAATTGTGACATAAGGGTGCAAAAATGTGGCCATATTTGGTCCAAATATGTTTTGAAATCAAAATATATGTTAGAAAATATACATAATTTTTTGTTCGATTTTTGCTTAAAATAACTATCTGTCTAATAAGAACAAGACTTAAAATACTTAATATATTTTATATTCTATGAAAATAATATCAAAGTATTATAAATAACTTTTTTTAAACATTTATCTTGCTTTAATGGTAGCTTGTTTTACTACAGGGAACTAGGGTGATTACTGATTACTAATAGTATATTTGCAGTGGAAGAAAAATTGTAAAACATTTTCCAATATTTTTAGCACTGGAAAGAAGCCATAGTCTTACAGTGCACAGTGTACCAGAGAAATGGCATTTTATAATGTCACATAGATGATTTTGCATTATCTCTCCAGTCAGGTAAGTAGCTAGTGTTACAAGCTTCATTGTTCGTCTGCCAAGGCTGAAAGATTATGTGTGTATGCGTGAGTGTGTTTTCTCTTTAAAACTCCATTGAGTCATAACAAGTGGATAGAAGTTTTTGTTCTCTTTGTGTGTCATGTCTGTTCTTTTTCTCTGCTCTGACACATCGTACCCGGTAATCACTCATCATGCAATTCAGTAATCCATGCTTTTACGACAGATGAAACCCTTTGGAGATGCCAACTCATCAGCAGTCAAGCATGGTCTGCAGACCACACTCATGCTGATCAGATAGCTGATCATTATTTTCAGCATGGGACATGTTGGGGAATAATCTGTCAATTTAATGAGTACCTAATTTAAATGGGTATGCACTATTAATTGCACAATATCCATAACTCTGTTGTTGTCTTTATGTTTTCTTTAATGAGGTGCACGTTGGATGTCCTGATCAATGCTCACCACAAGCAATGTGTTTACATGGACTGCAGCACTACTGACACAATTATGATTATTAAGACCAGTTAATGAATTGAAGATGACGGATATACACTGAAAATAATGCCACTGCTGCTAATTGATAGGTGATTTTAATTAAACTACAGGCATTTTAAATGACTAATCAAACCATTTTAAAGGCCCATTCCTACAAGTGACGAGGCTTGTGTGTTTTGCTCATGCAAGTGTTTCTTTATGACAAGGATGCTTAAATGGGCACAGCTTAATTAGAAAAGGCCCAATGGTGAGTAGAGGAGAGGAGAGGAGAGAGGAGTTCGTTGACATCTGCTCCTGCTAGAGGAGTGCTAGGTCAGCATTTCCCCAGCCAGCAAGGGAAAAAATGCAAAAAGACTTTAATACGTGGGAAATAGACACTGTAGCCTCCCTTAAGACATTAGTAAACCCCTGAACACTCTTCAGTGGGATATTCATCCATGTGAAACCGGCTCTCTGAAAAAAAAACAAAAAAATAAATAAAATAAAATAAAATAAAATAAAATAAAATAAAATAAAATAAAATAAAATAAAATAAAATAAAATAAAATAAAATAAAATAAAATAAAATAAAATAAAATAAAATAAAATAAAATAAAATAAAATAAAATAAAATAAAATAAAATAAAATAAAATAAAATAAAATAAAATAAAATAAAATAAAATAAAATAAAATAAAATAAAA
>NW_015548473.1:401309-407803 GCF_001515605.1 Sinocyclocheilus anshuiensis
TTTCATGACAAGCAAAAGTAACATAAAAGTATTATATTCTATTCATTTTATTTATTTGTTATTTTTTTCAAATCAGTTCAAATTGGATAATATTACTCATGAATCATGACTGAGCAGAAATCATGATATTTTTGTGATTATTTTATTTTATTGACATAACGTATATGTATCAGAATCTTAGGGCATCTACTGTAAAAAGCAACAGTTCATGTTTCACAGTGTATATTACCCCACTCTGGGCTATGTGTGTGCTCGGGCTCCATCCTTTGTTTTTTTTCGCCTGCATTGGTGGCGGCTGTGAGTTTATGCAGGAGTAGAACTGCATTCAGAGGCAGGTTGAATAGTAAATGACTCGAAAAGTTATCATTTGCAGAGTGCAGTCTGGCCACCTGGTGGCAGACACAGCATTCTCAAATGCAGCATCATTACTCATTACAGATGTTTTTTTCTTTTCTTTTTAAGACTGACAGGAATTCATGTGTCAAAAACCACTACAAACCCTTTTACTCAAACTGGTGATAATTGGGATATATTTTGGTACTTTCATGCAGACTTTATATTCCTGTTCTTCAAAGAGAAATTATTTTTGTGTGATGCTCATGTTGTCCTATATATCTCTTTCTTCAGTTACCATTAAACATATTATGAGTAAAGCTACGCAAATTAAATTATGAAATGTGCACAAGGAGAGTGTGTGTCATATGATGCAGCAGAGGTAACATGTCTGAATATTACGTGTTTATATTTAGCCTAGTTGATTTGCTAAGAATGACTATTCTCATTCTTCTTTTTTAGAGAATGTTTATGTCAAAAGTTGGGCTGCTTTCATTTCTTTGTTCCTTTGAGCATTCAAGAAAACTCTTTGAATTGAATGCCAGGTGTGTGAATTGAACGCTCTTGCTGTAAATCCATAGGATTTTCCTGAATTCAAGCTTGAAAGAGTGAGCGTGGTGCTCTGGAGAACAAAGAGACACAACAGGATGAACGCTGAGCTAAATGTACCTAACACCTATTTATTCTCTTCTCATGAATCCCATGAAAATACCTATCGACTTGAATTATAGGTGTTTTTCTTGTGCTTCACACCCTGTTCTCACCACCCACAGTGATGTATATTGAGCACAAAAATGACAAACTGGCAAGCTCTAATTTGATTGGCAGGCTGCTATGAAATCTGTTGCCCAAGTCTTATGTCATGGTATAGACATAAGAGAGAGTTTTTGCTTGAAATGCAACCCCAAATTGTTCTATAGCCTATATTATATACAGTAATGTCTATTTTCAACCATTTAAATATACTTTATTGATTAATAAAATATAATATTAATTATTAATAATTAATCAAATAAACTTGATGTATGCAAACCAAGTCTCTCTCTCTCTCTCTATATATATATTAGGGATGCCACAATTCTCAATATAACATTGAACCGTTCGGTACGACATCAACGGTTCAATACGAGCTTGTGAATTGTGGTTTTTCAGTTTTGTGTTTAAATAATTTCCGGGACACACTGTGAGTTTGAGTCACTTATAATGTGCATTTGGGGAAGTCGTGGCCTACTGGTTAGAGAGTCGGACTCGTAACCGTCACTTAAAAAAGTAACACACGGCACACATCTTCCTTTGTAATGACTTGTAATGAGAAGTGTTTCTATGTTGTCCAACAAATGAGAACATTTAATAACACGTTTTTACTCCACAACATCAAATAACTTTTATTGTGATCTGATGTGGCTTCTTATCACATAATGAGGCAGAAAATATATTATATAATGTAATAAAGGCTATGTCGATTAGCAATGGACTCTAAATAGGGCTTGACATTAACTTTTTTGCTCAACAGCCATTAGTGGTTTTCCAAAATTACTAGCCACTTAACATTTTCACTGGCCTCAATTTTGTTGTTGGGAAATTACATTTTAAAAAGTTACTGCATACTAAAATTTATTTAAATTGATTTCCAGGTAATTTTTTGCCTGTATAAAGGGCAGTTTTCGCTAACCTTATTAAATGCATGTCATCTTTCATATCAAATTCTTACATTTTATTAATAATTTAACTTAATATAATAGGACACTATAAGACTGTTACCAAACAAATGAAATCAATATTAACAAAATGCTCCGGTTACGCTCAGCCTTATAGCATGGCAGCCTACGCCATGCTCATTCCCTTATCTCAGGGAGCCCATTGTGTTAATCACTCTATGGGGAACGCATCCAATTGCACCGTGCTATAAGCAAGTGCAGAATCAAGCCACTCTGTGAGCTCAGCCCCGAAGCGCCCATACTGAGGGCTCCTGTAAGCATGAGCTAATAATGAAACCCAAGCCGCTAGGCTGAGGACTACATAACATGACCTGAGAACCACGTCTCATTCCTCCAGAGTGGGGCCACCAGGAGGACCGAACATCTGACTTCCCTGACTCGTCTGATGACCTGAGGAAGCAGGGCAACAAGGGGGAAGGCATACAGTGCTGGGCCAATCATGGGCCAGGACATCTCAATGCTTCGAAAAATAAATTGGGCAGTGAAAGTTGTCTTCTGAGGTGAATAGGTCCACCTCTGCCCTCCCGAAGACAGACCAGATCATTTGCACTGTTTGGGGATGTAGTCTCCATTCTCCTGGAGCTACATTGCCCCTGGACAGCATGTCTGCTGCCTGGTTCAGTATGCCGAGCACATGAACTGCTCTCAGCGAGAGGAGTTTGCCCTGTGCCCATAAAAGGAGGCGTGAGACTTCTTCGAGGGAGTTTCGCCCTCGGCGAGAACTGACCCTCTTCCTCTCTGCATTTGGATCAGGATGGCTTCTGAGGCTCAGGGTCCAATGTCACTCTGGGGCGGGGACCTTGACGTCTAGGAAACTGGTAGCGTTTTGCTGTCGTGGGGCCCTGATGAAGCCCAGGCTCAGACTTACGCCTGTTTCACACTGGATGTGCAAGCAGTGCGGAGGCAGCGCAGTAGCGGTGCGTATGCAAAGCGTGAGCAGCGCGCGCCCATTGTGCTTTCACACTGGCAGTATTTGTTGCGCGCAGCTGAACCGCGGCTTGTGTACTGCAATACAGACGAGTATCGTCATTTCTATCGTATTTCCCAGTGTTCTCATTCGAAGACTGTGTGTCATCCCACATGAAAAAATACTATAGTAATTTACAGTAAATACTATAGTATTTTTGAACCATACTATAGTAAAGTGTATTATACTGTATAGTGTTTACAATGCTTTGTTAAAGTGCTCCTATTATGCCTTTTCCAATATTACCTTTCATGCAGTGTGTCATGTAGCTGTATGTGAACATAAACTATCTGCAAAGTTGTGAAGCCGACAGTGCACGATAAATAAAGTTATTGTCTATCAAAAAAAGAGTCGGCTGGCAATCGCCTAAACGAGTCATCAGGAATTCGAATCTTATTCTGTTACGGATCTACGTCACGAAGTAACACATTTGCATAATGTCTGCCCACATTCTACGTCACCAACTTGCACGCCCACAAACATTAAAATTTCCATGTGGTTAACATCATGTCGAGAAGATGCTGTATCCTACGCTGTGAGAGTAAATTTGTTTTATCACATCTTATAATCACCACAAACTTGTTAACACGTGACACTTACCACTGAGAAACGTCCTGCTCCAGTCGTGCTTGTGAATCAGTCTCTTGTCGATCAGCCAGTTCAACCGATTCATCATCAGACTCCGGCTCAAACTGGTAAGGTACAATCGAATCGATACCATCTTTTCTATGTATTGACAAGTCTCCAGGGCTGTCATTCCGTCATGGCAATGGGCGTTTCGTTTCCAACACGTGCTGTACGCGGTAGACCAATCCAGAGCCAATCTCTCTACGGCTCTGGACCAATCACAAAGGACTGCGCCATCTGACCAATCACAGCAGTGAGGGGCTCACGGAAAGGAGACTGATTCTTTGAATCATTTAGAAATTAGGTAAAATTAAATCTATTTTTTTAGAAAACTAACGTCTTTTTTTGACCTTGCATGCATGTAAACCTGTTTTAGGAGACTCATAAAACAATATTAGCAAGCATACTGTATTATAGTGAACTGATAACTGTAATAAATACTGTAGTATACTTTAGTTTTTACTACAGTATACAGTAATGTATTGTAGTGTAATATACACTATAATTGTAGAAAACTTAGTACTGTCATGACTTCGGTCTGATCGGCAGGTTGTTGGTCTTGTCTTGTCTGTGTATGTGTTTATTGTCGGGAGCACGTGGTTTTGTTTCGACAGTTCACCATGTGCTCGTTGTCTTCGCGGTTCCCCTCCCCATCATTATCTTATTACTACGTAAGCTGCTGTCACACCTGTAACTAGTTAGTCCCTCATTTCTCCCTGTATTTTAATTCCCCTCGTGTGTAGTCTTGTGTCAGACCATTGTTGTGTGTACACGCTACGCTTCGCTCGTGACCTACTTTCAGTTTTGTTCTCTCCCCATTCTGACGTTGCGTCAGCACTGACGCTCGGACTCTGTGCGCTGTTCTCTCCCCACTCTGACGTTGCGTCAGCACTGATGCTGGGACTCTGTGCGCTGTTCTCTCCACACCTTTCCCTCTCTGCCTTGTGGAGTGTCTGGATGCTCGTTTGGACTGAACCCCTCTTCCTTTCTACATCCTCCGCCCTGGATTATGGCTCCTGGCCTTCTGCCCCAGCCATGTTTTGTGTTTTTTGAGACTTTGATAAACTTTTGAGTTGAACCTGCAATTGAATCCTTGTTTTTTCCCTGATAAGTACAGTATTGGGTAAAGTAATTTGTTTATATTACTATCAGATGTGGGGGACTCGAGTCACATGACTTGACTCGAATCAGATTTAGGTCGCAAATTGTAGGACTTGAGACTTGCTTGACAAATATTCATAAAAGACTTGACTTGACTTTGACTTGATATTCATGACTTGAGACTTGACTTGGACTTGAGTTAAATGACTCAAAATAACTTGTCTTTTGTTCAATAAATATCTGTTTGTTTTTGAACGCACCTAACCAAGTGATGCAGCAGACAAGCAGAGAGAGCTAATGTAAGAGCGTGGACACAGTGTTGCCAACTTGGCAACTTTTCAGACCCCTTTAGCGAATTTTTTTTTTTTTTTTTTTTTTTTTTTTTTTTTTTTTTTTTTTTTTTAAAAATGAAACATGAGCTGTGGTTTATGGGCTGCAGGTTTAAACACTGGAATGGTGTATTTAGCCTCTTCTATGAACAACAGCTGAGAGCGCATTTTAATAGATGTGGGATCTATGAGGCTATATTAGTCATTTATCTTTACATAACGGGATTATGGCGTGTGGGAGGCATTTCGCAGGGGAAATGAAAGCCAATCTAAACGCTGTGGCTTGATTGGGCTCTTTAAGACGAGGAACCTGAGGAAGTACAAAACAACACATGTGCTAGATAACCACCACATGGTCATTCTCAAAGGTGGACTGCCTTATTATTCAAGTCTTTATAGGTTATTAAAGGGGCAGTTCACCCAAAAAACGGAAATCTAAAACTTGTAGGACTTTCTTTCTTGTGTGGAGCACAGAAGGAGATGTTGTGCACAATGTCTCAGCTGCTGTTTTGACACATGTAGATGAAAGTAGTCCATATGATTGTGTCGTAATATATTTAAGTCTTCTGAAGCAATATGATAGCTTTGAGTGAGCAACGGATTGTTATTTGAGTGAGTTTTACAATGTAAATCTTGCTCTCTGTCCACCATCATGTTTGGTTGTGCATTATGTAAAACCAAGGGTGTTTGGTGACATCAAATTTGCTTGAAATGGCAACTGAAATAACATTTTTTTAAAGAATAATTACTTGATACAGTCACTTCTGGCTTCTTGATTGTAACATTTGAAACATTTTCTGTAAAGCACAATAAATATTGTGAAAAGTGCTTTACAAATAAATGTAAATTGAACTGAATCAAACTTAAATTTTGGTGTTCACACAAACCTTCTGTATGGCTTCAGAAGGCTTGAAATATAACTGTTTTATGGACTACTTTCATTATACTTTTTGACAGCCTGTAGTCACTGTATACTTCTGGCGTATGTAAACAGACAGTTTGAAGATTTATCAAAATATTTATCAAAATTGTGTGTTCTGCAGAATAAAAAATTGTTGATAACACAAACTATAAACAGATTGGAAAGGTACAACAGATTTGATTACACACACACATTAAATACAAGACATGGAACAAATGACCATTGTGCCTACTTAGCCGGACATAGCTGATGTTTCAGTGTGTGTGTATATGTGTGTGTGCAGTTGTGATCTCTACGGGAGACAATGAGAGCCCCTGCCGAGCACAGGAACAGTCAGAAATACAGGGATCTGACTGCAGGCACTCTCAATTGGCCCATCATTATTCTTGACACAATTCCTCTCGTTTTCCTTCCTCAATTCTCTCTCTGTCCCTCACTCCTTTCCTCCACCTCCTCCTTCGCTCCGTGTCTCTATGACTGTCCGTGTTATTGTGCTC
>NW_015548473.1:414529-424237 GCF_001515605.1 Sinocyclocheilus anshuiensis
CCAACTTGCCCGCCCACAAACAGTAAAATTTCCATGTGGTTAACATCATGTCGAGAAGATGCTGTATCCTACGCTGTGAGAGTAAATTTGTTTTATCACATCTTATAATCACCACAAACTTGTTAACACGTGACACTTACCACTGAGAAACGTCCTGCTCCAGTCGTGCTTGTGAATCAGTCTCTTGTCGATCAGCCAGTTCAACCGATTCATCATCAGACTCCGGCTCAAACTGGTAAGGTACAATCGAATCGATACCATCTTTTCTATGTATTGACAAGTCTCCAGGGCTGTCATTCCGTCATGGCAATGGGCGTTTCGTTTCCAACACGTGCTGTACGCGGTAGACCAATCCAGAGCCAATCTCTCTACGGCTCTGGACCAATCACAAAGGACTGCGCCATCTGACCAATCACAGCAGTGAGGGGCTCACGGAAAGGAGACTGATTCTTTGAATCATTTAGAAATTAGGTAAAATTAAATCTATTTTTTTAGAAAACTAACGTCTTTTTTTGACCTTGCATGCATGTAAACCTGTTTTAGGAGACTCATAAAACAATATTAGCAACCTTAAAAATGGCATAATAGGGGCACTTTAATGAATGCTACAGCATACTGTAGTATTAATTATAGTGAACTGATAACTGTAATAAATACTGTAGTATACTTTAGTTTTTACTACAGTAAACTACAGTGTATTGTAGTGTAATATACACTATAATTGTAGAAAACTTAGTACTGTCATGACTTCGGTCTGATCGGCAGGTTGTTGGTCTTGTCTTGTCTGTGTATGTGTTTATTGTCGGGAGCACGTGGTTTTGTTTCGACAGTTCACCATGTGCTCGTTGTCTTCGCGGTTCCCCTCCCCATCATTATCTTATTACTACGTAAGCTGCTGTCACACCTGTAACTAGTTAGTCCCTCATTTCTCCCTGTATTTTAATTCCCCTCGTGTGTAGTCTTGTGTCAGACCATTGTTGTGTGTACACGCTACGCTTCGCTCGTGACCTACTTTCAGTTTTGTTCTCTCCCCATTCTGACGTTGCGTCAGCACTGACGCTCGGACTCTGTGCGCTGTTCTCTCCCCACTCTGACGTTGCGTCAGCACTGATGCTGGGACTCTGTGCGCTGTTCTCTCCACACCTTTCCCTCTCTGCCTTGTGGAGTGTCTGGATGCTCGTTTGGACTGAACCCCTCTTCCTTTCTACATCCTCCGCCCTGGATTATGGCTCCTGGCCTTCTGCCCCAGCCATGTTTTGTGTTTTTTGAGACTTTGATAAACTTTTGAGTTGAACCTGCAATTGAATCCTTGTTTTTTCCCTGATAAGTACAGTATTGGGTAAAGTAATTTGTTTATATTACTATCAGATGTGGGGGACTCGAGTCACATGACTTGACTCGAATCAGATTTAGGTCGCAAATTGTAGGACTTGAGACTTGCTTGACAAATATTCATAAAAGACTTGACTTGACTTTGACTTGATATTCATGACTTGAGACTTGACTTGGACTTGAGTTAAATGACTCAAAATAACTTGTCTTTTGTTCAATAAATATCTGTTTGTTTTTGAACGCACCTAACCAAGTGATGCAGCAGACAAGCAGAGAGAGCTAATGTAAGAGCGTGGACACAGTGTTGCCAACTTGGCAACTTTTCAGACCCCTTTAGCGATTTTTTTTTTTTTTTCCAAAAATGTGCCTAGCGACAAATCTATAGCGACTTCTTGGACAAACCTTATTTAGTTTCTGAGACTTGCCGGTACTGCCACACGAGCGCGAGGTCTTGCTTTCCCAGCGCGCACACACCCCTCTCTCTGCATCTGATCTGTTTAGAGAGCGGCTGAGTGGAGCAGCGCTTTCAGTTAAAAAAGATATTCTGTCGCTTCGAACTCTATTTTACATGCAAATATAGCCGAAATCACAGCACAGCCATTGTCTTTATCTTATGTGTATTTGATTTCATTAGACAACATGATTATGAATCAGGATTTTTGTGCAGATTAACATCTAAGGGAGAGCTGGTAGTCTTGGGCCGCGTTTCAGTCTCTATTTCATATATATCATGTTGTCTTACAACAGAAACAGAAAAAAAGCAGTGAAAACAGTCGTATTGAGAATTTGACTGCATTAAAATAGAGTTTGTGAACACTATCAAATTTATTTTTTGCAAGTGCAATGCATTGTAAATGGTTATTCACCCTTTATAAGGAAATGTCAGCTTTTTTTGGCAATAGCACTTAGTATATGTATGTGTACAGTGTCTAATAATTGGTCTTCAGTGTTAGACTTTGAGTGAAAAGCTTATGGATAGTTTATGGGGATGCACATAAATATATTGTATACGCATACATACACACACAGAAAGAAAGAAAAAAATTATACAGACTTGCGAACCCAACCATGCATGCACAAACAAACAAAACAAAACAACAACAAAAAAACTCAAACTTGCAAGCACAACCATGCACATGCAAACAAACAATACACTTTCCCTCATACACGCGCACACACATTCACTCACAAATATTAATAAATCACACTCACTCAAATCACCTCTCTCTCTCTCAATCACTCACTCTCTCACACACACACACGCACGCACACACACACACACACACAAACACACACACACAGATTAATAATGTACATTATAAACAGGTGCAAGGTTTGTGTGATTCAATTATTAATATTTATTTTTCTTCTTGTTATTCTTTTGTTAAAAATGAAGAATCTAACTTAAGGATGTGTTCATGTCCCATAAAGGTGATGCCTGTTTGAAGAATGCCATTTGGTGGCATAGAAACCATTATACTTGAATTGTTTAATACTTTTTCATGGTCTTCTGCAATGTTTGAGGCATATTGAAACAGCTGTACCTAAATATTTTCATGCTTTTATGTTAGACTAATTTCAGTTACATTTACAATTTTAGGCTATGTAGTTTTAATTTTTATTTATTTATGTTTTGATTTTGATTGTATTAACAACTCAGCTGTATGTGGAGAACTTTTGAGTAGAAATGCATATTGCAATTTTTTTTGTTGCAAATAAAACTCCCATAGTCCATACCTACTGTTGTCACACTTTGCTACTTAGGAAGCACGCTGGAGGCACGATTAAACGAAAACAGGCTTTTAATCCACGGAACACTGGCTACATCAATACTGGGGACAGCAGGAAACACATCAACGTAACGAGTAGAACCGACAAAGGAAGACTACACAGACTGGGGCTAATAAACACAGGGCAATCAGGGGAACACAGGCACATGGGATCAATCAAATTAACACGAGGAGAAACTGGGTCACGGGGAGCAAAACACACACAGACAGTCCAGAACCCTGACAATTCGCCCCCCTCCGAGAAGGTGCGTCGTCGCACCGTAGAACAACAGGCGGGGCTAAGGAGGAGGTTCCGGAGGAGGACGGACACCCGGGAGGGGGCCACAGACAGAGTCCAGGGAGGAGACGATGGAGGGAGGAGCCAGGGAGGAGACAGGAGGGGCTTGGAGCCGGAGGAGCCCAGCTGGACCCAGGCCACAGCCATAATGTCGACCCACGGTGGAGCCGACGGAGGGAGGAGCCATGGAGGAGGTATGGCCGCCGACTCCAGGGGGCCGACCAACGGCGGTGGAGCAGGTGGTGGAGAAGCCCGAGGCGGAGACGGAGAGCCGATGAACCAGGGTGACGGGGAGGATCCGGAGGTCCTAGGTGGAGCAGATGGCGCCGGCGACCGACGCAAAGATGTGGATCCAGGAGGCCACGGTGGAGCCGGAGCGACCGAGGACTGAGGAGGAGCTGAGGGGATGAAGGAGCCTGACGGAGCCGGAGGGACGAGGCGAAGCCAGAGGAGTGGAGTCCCGAAGCACAGGATGGTCCAACGCTGGAGAATGGCAGTCCCGCGGCGCTCGCACCGCATAGATGGTGGGCTGAGGGCGAGCAGAGGGGCTGCCAGATGACAGCTGAGGAGGAAGCAGGTGAGGGCCAGAAACAGTCTGGTATGCTCCTCGAGCGAGCGCTCCCCCTGCTCCAGCAGGAGGAGGAGGAATTTGGGACGAAGGAGGGGATCCATAGAACACAACGGAAACAAAACACTGAGGGAAAAAACATAGAAACAAAAACGGAGGGGAGAGGATCGCGGAACGAGGAACAAGGAGACGTGGAGTACATAAACAGTCTTTAATCCTTGGAATGACGGGGGAATTTCACAACATCCAACAAGTAGAACCGACAAAGGAAGACTACACAGACTGGGGCTAATAAACACAGGGCAATCAGGGGAACACAGGCACATGGGATCAATCAAATTAACACGAGGAGAAACTGGGTCACGGGGAGCAAAACACACACAGACAGTCCAGAACCCTGACAACTGTAGTTTTAAGTTATTTTAATATATAAATTCAGTTAAATCATCAAACATGTGTATGACTTGACAGTGACTTGCTTGACCCAAGCTACGACTTGACTTGAATTGCTTGACATAAAGCAGTGACTTGACTTGACTTGCTTGATTCTCACAAAAATTGACTTGGACTTGCTTGAGACTTGAAGGTTAAGACTTGAGACTTACTTGTGACTTGCACATGTGTGACTTACTCCCAGCTCTGATTACTATAGTTGTTATATTACCACAGCAACTATAGAATTACCACAACAAGTTAATTCAAGTACTTTAGTATAGTATGGTTCAAAAACACTATAGTATTTACTATAAATTACTATAGTATTCTTTTCATGTGCTTTGATGTATGATATGGCCAGCATACTCTGCTGCGATGCGACCATGTCCCCCTCCCCTCTGTGCCACACACGTATGTAAATAACATGCTGTATATAGGTAGTTTACATGATAAAAAGTAATCTTAAAGTTAACAAATGCCTCTAGTTTTATTAATTTAACAGACCTTTGAAGTTTGGGCAAAAACTTGTGGATGTGATGTGTTTTTGTGCATTTTATTTTTTCATATGGTGATTGTAAAAAACACGCAACACCTCACTTACATGATTTTATGGTGAAATTTCTTGGTTTTCATGTTAATCAGGTCAATTTTGATCAAAAACAATACACTGTGGCTTTAATTCAGCGTAAGCGGCACAGCAAAAATAGACTAGGTACCAAAACGATCGCGGCACTGCTGCTTCTGCTCTGCTCCTGCTACGCGCTGCCGCGGTTGCCTCTGCGTGCAGTGTGAATGCTCTATTCTGTTAACATGGGCGCCGGAAAAGAATATGCGCTGCTTACGCTCTGCTTATGCGTGCGGTGTGAAACCGGCGTTAGGCTGGGACTTTGCAGGCTGCTGAGCAGATGGAGCCTTCTGATGACTTGAAACAGCCGCCGCACTGGAGCGCTTCGGCAGGAAGTGACGCATTGCTTGCGATAATTCTGTGCCGCTGTAAACCACTCTGCAAACCCATCCATGGCAGGGCCAAACAGTCCTTTGAAAAAAACTGGCGAGTCTAGGAAGGCGGCATTGTCAGCGTCCCTGTTCTTGGTTAGATTCTGCCAAAGGTGGCACTCCAGCACCACCAAGTTGGCCATGGCCTTGCCGATCGCCTGCGCAGTGGCCTTAGTAGTGCGCAGAGCCAAGTTAGTTGCTGTGCGCAGCTCTTTGAATGTGTCAGAACTCTGGCCGGACTCGTCCATGGTGCAGAGGAGCTTGGCCTAAAAAACATTTGGAGCACCACCATCGTGTGAAGCGCTGAGCCAGCCTGGCCAGCTCTTCCAGTAGTAGTAACCTCGTCCTTCAGCAGTGTCAAAAATGGTGAGAGTGGCAGAAGTGGAGGGATTAACATGCGGAATCACTAGTTAAGGTGGCCGTGGGTGGGCTCTTCCTGAGCCGACTAAGCCAGGCCGAGATCCTCCACAACCTTGGTTAGCACACGGATCAGCTCGCTGTCCACACTGGGCCATGTTTTCTGCATCAGAGCACGCAGGACCTGAGACGGCTTGATTTCACTCAAGCCCGGTGTTTGAGCCAGGCTGCTCTGCTGTTTCTTCCTCATAGGGGAGTAGTGTTGCTTTCGTCAACGAAAATTATGACTAAATATCGTCGTCAACGAACCTTTATCACGTGACGAAGACGAGACGCAACGTAAATGCTGGTCATGTGACGATGACTATAATTAAATGTATAATGCAATATTGTTGACGAATAAAAACGAGACTAAATGTGGTTTACAAAATCTCAGACTTTTAGTTGACTAAAACTTGACTAGACTAAAAAGCGTATGAACGTTACTAAAACTAATACAAACTAAAATGACAGCTTCACACAAAGACTAGACTAAAACTAAAATTAAAACAGTCTGCCAAAAACAACACTATAGGGGAGGGGGGAAACGGGAGAGCAGGCCAGGGAGGACCGCCTTCGAAAGGTGGAAGAAGGCGATCCACGAGTGGAGGAGGGCGAGATTCATGTTCTCACAGACAGGTGACGCACTCACCATGCCCAAGCCAACAACATTGCAGTGGAAATTTGCTCAGAAAATAGGCTCTTTTTAAAAGCCGGATGGCCGCAGGAGAAGGCGTTTCCGCTGCCAGTGTCTTCTTCTCACGGCAGCGAGCAGGAGGCTGAGCTTCTTTTTTCTTTTCTCTTCGGCTTCTTGCTTGCAGAGTCAGTGAGGAGATGATCTTCATCGCTGAAGGAGAAAATTCTGACGAAATGGCACTCAGAGCCTTTTGACGGGTCGAAGCGCCATTGGTTCGCGCAGGTACACACGCGTGACCAAATCAGGCTTTAGTATCAGAGTAAACAGGAGTTTCCCCTATAGCGTGATTAACGCAATGGAAGAGACCGTTCGAAAGACTGTTATGAATGGACCTGAATCACTGACTCAAATTATTAATTCAAAAACCCAGAATCATTCAGTAACGAAAAACCGCTGTGTGTTGCTCTGAGATGTGTGACTGTTCTGCTGTGATCTTTATTTGGAACTATTTTCGTTAACCAAATCGAGCAAAAACATTGACAATATTGTACTAAAATGTAAGTCACTTAATATTAATTACTCTTTTGAACTCTTCTATAAAATCAATGTCAAATTTGCAATTGTACTTGTTTTCAGGGAAAATAGCACTCTCTTGGTCATGTCATGTTGCTTAACTAGGCTATATGTTAGGCAGTGACTGGACCGAGCAGACACACAAATTATTTTTTATTTTTAACAAATAATCTTTAAACCCCCTCTGTGAGTTATATGGACCATCCCCCGAAAGTGCAACTATCACTCCAAGCGGGCTCAGTTACTAGGGCTACCATCTGATAAGACTGTTTTAAGGCTTGAAAATATGTGGAAAGATGCTATGTGCAATGGAACATACCCTGTGAAAGACAGATACAGGCCCATAGAACGGACCTTTCCACCACATAAATTCATAAACAAACCTTGAATAAACATACATCCAAAGGCACTGATCCAGGACATTGTGTCTACTATTCACTTGAGACTTGTGCAATCATGTATCCTATGTAATCTTATGTTCTTTTATAGTGTTTTGCCTATATATTAAACCTTGAATTAATGTTTTACGAAAGGAAAGGAAAGGAAAGGACGTGGCGTCTGTACTCGGAATTTGTGTTCTGCATTTCACCCATCCAAGTGCACACACACAGCAGTGAATAGTGAACAAACACACACACACCGTGAACACACACCTGGAGCAATGGGCAGCCATTTTTGCTGTGGCACCCGGGGAGCAGTTGTGGGGTTTGGTGCCTTGCTCAAGGGTATCACCTCAGTCATGGTATTGAAGGTGGAAGAGAGCGCTGTACATTCACTTCCCCCACCTACAATCCCTGCTGTTACCAAGAACCCGCGACCTTTGGGTTACAAGCCCGACTCTCTAACCCAGTGTTTCCCAACCGGGGTGCCGCGGCACCCTGGGGTACCGTCTGTCGACAGCAGGGGTGCCATGTAAAACATCTTTTTTTAATATTTTTAAATTGCTAAAATGTTCAAAAAAGTATCTATTATATAATATCCATTTCTGATGTCGCCAATAATTAGAGATGCACCGAAATTTCGGCTGCCGAAAATTAGTTCACCACTCAGGTTTCACTTTCAGGTGGTGTGACGTTCTGCGTATTATCCCGCTCTATGCTTGTGCGCTCCACTAAGTCGCTCCACTCGTATACCGTTCATGCTCATCGGAACAGCAAAGTCCACTCAAAAATTGAGCCGACAGGAAACATCGATGTAGTACAGTATTGTTTCTGTCTGTAATAGCCCTACTGTGTTGTAACATGGTGTGGTATATGGGCAACTCTGGTAACGCTGCCCTCTCATTCATTGATCTGCTAACTGCTATGTTATGCTCACGTGTTCTGATAATAATAGCTTTCTAGGACTAAACAATATTTGGATAATTGGAAAAAAAAAAATAAAAATTTAAATATCTTAACCCTACTGTTAGACCTACCTGACCCCACCAAAATTACCCCACTGTAAAATTAAAAAAACACCTGAGTGAGCAAAAATTTGTGAGATAGCTAGTTATAATGGTAATTAAATAATGTTTACGTATGTATAAAAGCCTGCATTAAAATCTGTCATATAAATTGGTCTCTTCAATAGAAATTAGCCTACTGATTGCCACCATTGATGGACAAAAGTTTTTAATAATATTAAAAATATCTGTATGACATTATATTCTGCAGTTCTTCCCTGTTGTACCGAATATCTATACTTTTAAAATGATCATATCGAAGTTAGAAATTCAAATATTGTGACAAAATTAATTTTGTAGGGTGCCACAAGTTTGTTAAAATTTCCAAAGGGTGCCGCGACTAAAAAAAGGTTGGCAAACACTGCTCTAACTATTATGCCACAACTTAGTATTACTTGATTAAACAAGATCGCACATATGCCGTGCTAGGTATCTATGAGCTCCAAATTATGTTTCCTATTTGTTAATTTATATTACATTTTGCAAACTCTGTGTCATATTAGTATAATAAGAATCTTGAAGATTCTTCTCTTGAACACCCAATCCAGTTTCATATGCAAAACACCCTGCTAGATGACAAGGAACATAAAATTTCCCTCCAAAGGTACTATTCCTCATTGGCTCACTCAAATCCTGAGGGTGTGACACGCTTTAAAGATCACTGATCAAAAGACCAGGGCGGTACTTTTAGATTCTGAGAAGAAGAGAATGCTGAGCTAGAAGTCTTCTAAGGAGCCCTAAGTTCCCCTTCAGGAACTCGAGCTGCGTCGAGATCGCTTTGGGAAAGCCCCTGCGTGAGCACATTCTGAAGCACGTGTAAAATCAGTCCAATGGAGCAGCGAGACGTCACGAGCAGGGTGACGTGAGCGCCAGGAAGTATAAAAGCGCATCCGGCAGAGCGCAAGATAGCTTCTGCTCTTCAGTAGCGCTCTGTGTATGTGTCAGTCTATTTACTGTTGTCTGTCAGTCCACAAGCATTCAAAAGAATATATCAAAGTCTAAACTAATATCTATGGCGAGCAAACGGCATTACAGACGTTGTGTGCCTCCCTGCCCACACTATCTGGCAGCGGGGGATACACACGATCTGTGTGTTGTTTGTTTAGGAGCGGAGCATGCACGGTCAGCTTTCGAGGAGCTGATTGTCATCACTGCGAGTTACTCTCGCTGCGTATGCTCCGCTATCGCCTGGCTGTGTTTGATGAGAGCGGCCAGGCTCGCGATCCCGCTGGCAGCGGTCCCGCTGTTGCCGAGGCACAG